>NC_069503.1:122989108-123201608 GCF_027579735.1 Bombina bombina
TTTCTTCAAGATCATGGTTGGAGGATCAATTTACCAAAAAGTTCATTGATTCCTCAGTCAAGGGTAGCCTTTCTGGGTTTCCAGATAGATTCAGTGTCCATGACTCTGTCTTTAACAGACAAAAGACGTCTAAAATTGATTTCAGCTTGTCGAAACCTTCAGTCACAATCATTCCCTTCGGTAACCTTATGCATGGAAATTCTAGGTTTTATGACTGCTGCATCGGACGCGATCCCCTTTGCTCGTTTTCACATGCGACCTCTTCAGCTCTGTATGCTGAATCAATGGTGCAAGGATTACACAAAGATATCTTTAAAAACCGATTGTTCGACACTCTCTAACGTGGTGGACAGATCACCATCGTTTAATTTAGGGGGCTTCTTTTTGTGCTTCCGACCTGGACTGTAATTTCAACAGATACAAGTCTCACAGGTTGGGGAGCTGTGTGGGGATCTCTGACGGCACAAGGAGTTTGGGAATCTCAGGAGGTGAGATTACCGATCAATATTTTGGAACTCCGTGCAATTTTCAGAGCTCTTCAGTTTTGGCCTCTTCTGTAGAGAGAATCGTTCATTTGTTTTTAGACAGACAATGTCACAACTGTGGCATACATCAATCATCAAGGAGGGACTCACAGTCCTCTGGCTATGAAAGAAGTATCTCGAATTTTTTTGGTTTGGGCGGAATCCAGCTCCTGTCTAATCTCTGCGGTTTATATCCCAGGTGTAGACAATTGGGAAGCGGATTATCTCAGCCGCCAAATGTTCCATCCGGGCGAATGGTCTCTTCACCCAGAGGTATTTCTTCAGATTGTTCAAATGTGGGAACTTCCAGAAATAGATCTGATGGCGTCTCATCTAAACAAGAAACTTCCCAGATATCTGTCCAGATCCCGGGATCCTCAGGCGGAGGCAGTGGATGCATTTTCACTTCCTTGGAAGTATCATCCTGCCTATATCTTTCCGCCTCTAGTTCTTCTTCCAAGAGTAATCTCCAAGATTCTGAAGGAATGCTCGTTTGTTCTGCTGGTAGCTCCGGCATGGCCTCACAGGTTTGGTATGCGGATCTTGTCCGGATGGCCTCTTGCCAACCATGGACTCTTCCGTTAGATCAGACTTTCTGTCGCAAGGTCCTTTTTTCCATCAGGATCTGAAATCCTTAAATTTATAGGTATGGAGATTGAACGCTTGATTCTTGGTCAAAGAGATTTCTCTGACTCTGTGATTAATACTATGTTACAGGCTCGTAAATCTGTATCTAGAGAGATATATTATAGAGTCTGGAAGACTTATATTTTTTGGTGTCTTTCTCATCATTTTTCTTGGCATTCTTTTAGAATGCCGAGAATTTTTTTCAGGATGGTTTAGATAAGGGTTTGTCTGCAAGTTCCTTGAAAGGACAAATCTCTGCTCTTTCTGTTCTTTTTCACAGAAAGATTGCTATTCTTCCTGATATTCATTGTTTTGTACAAGCTTTGGTTCGTATAAAACCTGTCATTAAGTCAATTTCTCCTCCTTGGAGTTTGATTTTGGTTCTGGGAGCTCTTCAAGCTCCTCCCTTTGAACCTATGCATTCATTGGTCATTAAATTACTTTCTTGGGAAGTTTTGTTCCTTTTGGCCATCTCTTCTGCCAGAAGAGTTTCTGAATTATCTGCTCTTTTCTTGTGAGTCTCCTTTTCTGATTTTTCATCAGGATATGGCGGTGTTGCGAACTTCTTTTGAATTTTTACCTAAAGTTGTGATTTCCTACAACATTAGTAGAGAAATTGTGGTTCCTTCATTATGTCCTAATCTTAAGAATTCTAAGGAGAAAGCATTGCATTCTTTGCATGTTGTTAGAGCTTTGAAATATTATGTTGAAGCTACTAAGTCTTTCCGAAAGACTTCTAGTCTATTTGTTATCTTTTCCGGTTCTAGAAAAGGCCAGAAAGCTTCTGCAATTTCTTTGGCATCTTGGTTGAAATCTTTAATTCATCTTGCCTATGTTGAGTCGGGTAAAACTCCGCCTCAGAGGATTACAGCTCATTCTACCAGGTCAGTTTCTACTTCCTGGGCGTTTAGGAATGAAGCTTCGGTTGATCAGATTTGCAAAGCAGCAACTTGGTCCTCTTTGCATACTTTTTCAATTCTACCTTTTTGATGTATTTTCTTCTTCTGAAGCAATTTTTGGTAGAAAAGTACTTCAGGCAGCGGTTTCAGTCTGAATCTTCTGCTTATGTTTTTTATTAAACTTTATTTTGGGTGTGGATTATTTTCAGCAGGAATTGGCTGTCTTTATTTTATCCCTCCCTCTCTAGTGACTCTTGTGTGGAAAGATCCACATCTTGGGTAGTCATTATCCCATACGTCACTAGCTCATGGACTCTTGCTAATTACATGAAAGAAAACATAATTTATGTAAGAACTTACCTGATAAATTCATTTCTTTCATATTAGCAAGAGTCCATGAGGCCCACCCTTTTTGTGGTGGTTATGATTTTTTTGTATAAAGCACAATTATTCCAATTCCTTATTTTATATGCTTTCGCACTTTTTTTATCACCCCACTTCTTGGCTATTCGTTAAACTGAATTGTGGGTGTGGTGAGGGGTGTATTTATAGGCATTTTAAGGTTTGGGAAACTTTGCCCCTCCTGGTAGGAATGTATATCCCATACGTCACTAGCTCATGGACTCTTGCTAATATGAAAGAAATGAATTTATCAGGTAAGTTCTTACATAAATTATGTTTTTTCTGACTATTTAGGCAAGCGGTTGTGCCCCTGAGCTTCCGGATCGTTTCAGATATAGACGTATTGAGATCAGGGAGTGGGTCCGATTGGCAGGTGGGCACCTCAGCAGAGTTGCTGAGGTGTAATGGTGTCTGAATGTAATTTTGTGTAACTGTTGGGATACGTTTTTTTCTCTAATGCAGTAAAAAAGTTGATGTTTAAAATTTAAAGGCACAGTATCGTTTTGATTTTATTTTTTCTGTCATCAAATTTTTTGAGAGTAATTTGATTATCTTTTTCTTTGAGCATATATTTCTTATATAGTAATAAGGGTTACCTTTGTAAATTCTTAAAGAGACTGTAACGTTTTGTCTTTAAAAAAAAAAAGAAATTTTTTTTTATTACATTGTCTTGTTCTTATTGTGCTTTAGTATGGACATAGGAGCCGTACAAAATGTTACTTGCTCCATGTATTTGGATGCCAATGTGGAACCACCAATCCCTTTCTGTCCCTCATGTATTGAGAGGGTTTTAAGTTATAGGGAAAAGATTTTTCATGAGCAAAATTTTTCAAAGGCGGATGCTTCTCAGGGGTCTAATGAATAAGATTCAGAGTATGCCGCAGCTTTCTCCCCAAGCGTCCCAAGCAGTGCCCTGTACTTCTGCTCTAGCGCCTGCTGGAGTTACCTTAAAAGACATAGCTGCGCTTATGTCTTCCACAATTTCTGATGCGTTGTCTGCCTTTCCTATGCTACAAGGCAAACGCAAGAGGAAGGACAACCATGTTGACAGTGAGGTTTCTGATGCAATGGTGGCAATCTCGGATGTACCCTCCCAGGGAACTGAGATGGAGGGTAAAAAGGTTCTATCAAAAGGGGAAATTTCAGACTCAGAAGGTTCATTGCCTTTGACTGATTCAGAGGTTGTATCTTTCAGGTTTAAACTAGAACACCTCTTGCCTGTTTGTCATACTCTGCAAATGAGCAGGTTCAGGAGTTGGGAGCTGTTGTGCAGAGGTGTCAGGTTCTGGGGTTAAAGTTGTGTTTTGTCTGCGTGTGTCTTTCCTTTTTGGCATAATTCAACAGGTACAAGGTTTTAGGAAATAAAAGGTGATGGTTTTATTTATAGGATAATTAGCAATGCAGAGATATGCAATTAGATAAGACAATGTCTATAGGCTGTAGTATTAGGCAGGAATACAGATCTTTGTAATAACAGGCAGGATACTTGCATATGTTGTAGATTGGAACTGTGTAATAACAGGCTGGAATGCAGGGCTTTGTAATAACAGGCAGGATACTTGCATATGCTGTAGACTGGAACTGTGTAATAACAGGCAGGAATGCAGGGCTTTGTAATAACAGGCAGGATACTTGCATATGCTGTAGACTGGAACTGTGTAATAACAGGCAGGAATGCAGGGCTTTGTATAACAGGCAGGATACTTGCATATGCTGTTGACTGGAACTGTGTAATAGGCAGGAATGCAGAGCTTTGTATAACAGGCAGAATACTTGCATATGCTGTAGACTGGAACTGTGTTATAACAGGCAGGAATGCGGAGCTTTGTAATAACAGACAGGATACTTGCATATGCTGTAGACTGGAACTGTGTAATAACAGGCAGGAATGCAGAGCTTTGTATAACAGGCAGGATGCTTGCATATGCTATAGACCTGAACTGTGTAATAACAGGCAGGAATGCGGACCTTTGTATATCAGGCAGGATATTTGCATATGCTGTAGACTGGAACTGAGTCAGTCTTTAGGAAATAGAGAATTAGGCAAGATCAATTACCAGGAAATCAGTCCAAAAACGTAACACAGTGCCAAGGGAATATCCAGAAGAGTAGTCAGGAAATGAAGCAGAACTCAGGAACCAGGAAATCCAACAAATCTGTATTTCACTCAGGAAACAGGACCAGAGGGTCTTTCAGAGTCGAACACTCAATGTCAAGGCCCAGAACTGAAAACAAACCTCCCAGATATAGCAGGCTGCTGATTATATGATTTGTTTCAGCTGGAAAGCAGGTGGAGCCAGAGAGCCAAAGTTGCAGCAAACAGAAGAACCCAATATTCTTAGCCTGTGATCAAGCCAACTGGTGGCAAAGTGGTAAAACAACAGGCTGGGAAGAACAGCAGCAGAAATAGAGACTGGTCCCAGGTTCAATTCTAGGCTGGATTATGACACTGTTACTCAGGGAGGTTTTGGTTACCTTAGACGACTGTGATTCTACAGTAGTGGTCGCTCCTGCGAAGTCGAGTAAATTGGAAAGATATTTTGAAGTTCCCTCTAACCCTGGTCTACGGACGTATTATCCAAGTCTAAGCTTCTAGCAATTCCTTACAAGGGGAAGACCTTGTTTGGACCAGGCCTGAAGGAAATTATCTCTGATATCACGAGAGGTAAGGATCATATCCTTCCTCAGGATAAGAGAAGTAAACAAAAAGGACGACAAATAATTTTCGTTCCTTTCGAAATTTCAAGGGAAATTCTTTCTCTTACTCCTCTAAACAGGAAGGGAACTATTCGCAATCTAAGCCTACTTGGAGACCCAACTAGTCTTGCAACAAGGGTAAACAATACAAGAAGCCTGCTGTTGAATCCAAAACAGCATGAAGGGCATGCCCCTGATCCGGGACCGGATCTGGTTGGGGGCAGGCTCTCATTCTTCGTTCAGGATCCCTGGGCGGTAGAAATAGTGTCTCACGGATACAAACTGGAATTAAAGAATTTTCCTCCCAGAGGAAGATTTCTTCTTTCAAGATTATCTGCAAACCAGATAAAAAAAGAGGCGTTCTTACATTGTGTAAGAGACCTCTCCTCCCTGGGAGTAATTGTTCCCGTTCCAGTACAGGAACAGGGGCAGGGTTTTTATTCAAATCTGTTTGTGGTTCCCAAAAAAGAGGGAACCTTCAGACCTATATTAGACCTCAAGAGTCTAAACAAGTTTCTCAGAGTTCCGTCATTCAAGATGGAAACTATTCGTACCATTCTTCCATTGATCCAGGAGGGTCAATTTATATCGACAGTGAATTTAAAGGATGCATATCTACATGTCCCTATCCACAGAGATCATCACAGGTTCCTGAAGTTTGCTTTTCTGGACAAAAGCACTGGCTCAGTGCATGGAAGTAATCGGACTGATGGTGGTGGCAATGGACATCATTCCGTTTGCTCGGTTTTACCTCAAGCCCTGCAGTTAAACATGCTCAGACAGTGGAATGGAGATTATGCAGATTTGTCTCCTCGAATTACCCTGGAACAGGAGACGAGGGACTCTGTTCAATGGTGGTTGTCTCTGGATCATCTATCCCAGGGAACCTGCTTTCGCAGACCTTCCTGGCTGATTGTGACAACAGATGCCAGTCTTTTAGGGTGGGGCGCTGTCTGGGGTTCCCTAAAGGCTCAGGGAGTGTGGACTCAGGCAGAGTCTGTTCTTCCTATCAACATCCTGGAACTCAGAGCAATCTTCAATGCTCTTCTGGCCTGGCCTCAGTTGGCTTTGGCCCAGTTCATCAGATTCCAGTCGGACAACATAACGACAGTGGCTTACATCAATCATCAGGGAGGAACGAGGAGTTCCTTAGCGATGACCGAGGTAGCCAATATAATTCGGTGGGCGGAGGCCCACTCTTGCCATCTGTCAACGATCCACATCCCAGGGGTGGACAACTGGGAGGCGGACTTTCTGAGCAGGCAGACTTTTCATCCGGGAGAGTGGGAACTCAATCAGGAGGTGTTCTCCAACCTGATTCTCAAATGGGGTCGGCCGGAGTTGGATCTCATGGCATCTCGTCAGAATGCCAAGCTCCCGAGATACGGGTCGAGGTCCAGTGATCCCCAGGCGGAACTGATAGATGCTCTGGCGGTTCCTTGGTCCTTCAATCTTGCATACCTATTCCCTCCGTTTGCGCTTCTTCCTCGGGTCATTGCTCGAATCAAGCAGGAGAGGGCACCGGTGATCCTCATTGCTCCTGCTTGGCCTCGCAGGATTTGGTATGCAGATCTGGTGGACATGTCATCCCTGCCACCTTGGAGACTTCCGTTGAGGAAGGACCTTCTCATTCAAGGGCCCTTCCTTCACCCAAATGTAGTTTCTCTGAAACTGACTGCTTGGAGATTGATTGCTTAATCCTATCCAAGCGTGTTTTTTCTGTTTCGGTCATAGAGACCATGATTCAGGCTCGTAAACCTGTAACTAGAAAGATTTACCATAAGATATGGCGTAAATATCTTTATTGGTGTGAATCCAAGGACTACTCATGGAGTAGAGTTAGGATTCCCAGAATTTTGTCTTTTCTCCAAGAAGGTTTGGAGAAGGGTTTGTCGAAAAGTTCCCTAAAGGGTCAAATTTCTGCCTTATCTATTTTGTTACACATACGTCTGGCTGATGTCCCAGATGTACAATCATTTTGTCAGGCCTTGGTTACGATCAGGCCTGTGTTCAAAACAGTTACTCCTCCATAGAGTCTGAATTTAATTCTCAAAGTTCCGTTTGAGCCTATGCATTCCTTAGATATTAAGTTGTTATCTTAGAAAGTTTTATTTCTTGTTGCAATTTCTTCAGCTCGTAGAGTGTCTGAGCTCTCGGCGTTGCAATACACTTCGCCTTACCTTATTTTCCATTCAGTTAAGGTAGTTTTGCGGACTACACTAGGTTTTCTTCCTAAGGTTGTTTCAGACAGGAACATTAATCAGGAGATTGTTGTTCCTTCCTTGTCTCCTAATCCTTCTTCTCAAAAGGAACGTCTTCTGCACAATTTGGACGTGGTCCGTGCTTTAAAATTTTATTTACAAGCGACTAAGGACTTTCGTCAGTCCTCTTCTTTGTTTGTAATTTTCTCTGGAAAATGTAAGGGTCAGAAAGCTAAGGCTACCTCTTTCTTTTTTTGCTGAAGAGTATCATCCATTTTGCATATGAGACTGCTGGACAGCAGTCTCCTGAGAGGGTTATGGCTCATTCCACTAGAGCTGTTGCTTCTTCATGGGCATTCAAAAATGAAGCTTCTGTAGATCAGATTTGCAAGGCTGCAGCTTGGTCCTCTCTTCACACTTTTTCTAAATTTTACAAATTTGATACTTTTGCCTCGGCTGAGGCTGCTTTTGGGAGAAAGGTTCTTGAAGCAGTGGTGCCTTCCGTTTAGGTTCCCTGTCTTGTCCCTCCCGTATCATCTGTGTCCCCTAGCTTGGGTATTGTATCCAATAAGTAATGATGATGACACGATGAGTCCACGGCCTGCTCTGTTCTTTTAAGACAGGTTGATATTTTTTGCAAACTTCAGACACCTCTGCACCTTGGCTTTTCCTTTCTCTTCCTAACTTCGGTTGAATGACTGGAGTGGGAGGGAAGAGAGGAGCTATAGCTCTGCTGTGGTGCTCTTTGCCTCCTCCTGCTGACCAGGAGGTGAATATCCCATAAGTAATGATGATGATCCGTGGACTCATCGTGTCTAAAAAGAAACAAATTTATCAGGTAAGCATATATTTTCTTTTTCAGATTTTCACAGAAATATTGGGCCTTGGCCAATTTTGTTTGTTTAGTGCATATATTTCGCCATTTTCTATATACACCGTGATCGTTCATAGAGCCAGTATGCTTGAAATTTGACCACAATGAATCCCGAAACTGGTACATTTGAATGAGGTCAGCTGTGATCCAATTCATATTCGCTCCTTTTACTCTCACCTTAAGCAGCGGGGCATGCAAATTCCAAACTTGTAGGAGTTCGGACTGAAGGAATTCAACTGCAGAGTCTAAATCTGGAATTAGGTTTAATCTGTGCCAGGGGAGGTTCTTGATGTCATTTAGAAATGATTGAAGATTAAAAAAATTTAAGGACCTTGTCATTTTAACCTTGGGAGAGGATTTAGTAGCCCTTATTTTGCGCACGCAGTATACTAAGCAGTGGTCACTGAAACTGTTAGGGAAAACACCTGCCTCCTGGATTCGGTCAGGGGAAGTGGAGAGAATCTAATCGAGGAGGGTGTGGTTATGGCTTTTAATGTTTATGCAAGTTGTGGAGGAGATTAATTGCGTTAGCTGCAAAGTCTTAAATGGTGAGCAATAAATATTGTTTTTAGGATTCAGACAATCAATATTAAAATCTCCAAAGACCAAAATTTCACTTTTTGGGTTTTGAGCTATGGTTTCACTAAGGAGATGGGCTATGTCAGAAAGGGAATGCACAGGGGAGCTAGGTGGGTGGTAGATTCCTGCAACAATGATTTATTTACTACACGGATCTCAATTGTGCCAGAAAGGAAATCAAAGGTGGCAGGAGAGCTAGATTTTTGTAAGGGGGTGAACTTTATGGAATTGTCAACATAAATTACAATGCTGCCTCCTCTTTTTGCTCTGTCATTTCTATGGCATGAATACCCATATACAGCAATGGCAGAGTCAGGTATTTTTGCGGTTAGCCACGATTCAGAGATCACAATGATTTTGGGCTTGTAATGTGAACACCATGCTTGCAGTGCATCGATTTTTGGTAGTAAGCTGTGGATATTACAGCGCACAAAGGAGAGGCCTTTTTTAGCTGGAAGGCTAGGAATGGAATTTGTTGGGGGACCAGGGTTGGACTCTACATCATTTGCAAGAGCAAGTAACATAAGGAATAGAAATTTGGACATCATATTTTGATTGGCCATAAAGTGAATGGGATACTTTATAATTTTGTGAGGAGGGGGTAGGGGGACTGTTTTTTATAACTCTACACCAGCACTCGGCAGATAAGTTATGGCAACAGAGCAGTCCATGGTGTATGATAATTTGTTTTCCAGTTTGAGGTGTGTGCTTATGGTGGTAGTGATGTGAACAAAATTGGAGTGAGAAAAGGGTTATTACGAATAAGAGTATGGTCATATTTGGATTCATGTTAGTGGTATGAGGTGTGTGGATGAAAACAAAAACACAAATAGTAAAAAATAAAAAATAAATAAAAAAGTATATGATATTGAGGTGTGATATATAGCTACTTATAGGGAGGGAGGGTATGTATTCTATAGGGTTAAGTGAATGGAAGGCTGATCAGTGATTGCACCTGTCATTTCAGGAGAATGAAAGTTGTGTGGGAGACTATCTATAAATGAGGAAATAAGCTGGGGGGGGGGGGGGGGTTGGTGGGAGGGAAATTGTCTTCCAGAAGGCTACCTGTTGCTTGCAAAAGGCAGTTTAACAGCTGAGTGAAATATCCTTGTATTTTCTTGGAGTTCTGGGGCAGGAATATATTTCAAATTAGGCTGAAGGAGAGAGATATATTATGGTCATGATAGGCCTGCAAAAAGTGTTTTAAAGGAATGGGGAGGGTGCATTTAGGGTCATTCAAGCAAAAACAAAAGATCAAAATATTACAGAGATAAGGCTGAGGTATTACAAGGGGGTGAAATAATTCTAAATTCATACCATAAGGTGATTTTGTTTTCAGTTTATAAATCCAAAATAGTTCCATTTTGTCTAAAATTTGGCTTTGTTGCCTCCCCTCTGTGGTATTCTGGCTATATCTATTACTTTGATTTTAAATTTTGGGACATTAGTAAAAAAAAAAAATCTGTTAAACTGCTCTTTGCAAGCAACAGCCTAATTTGAAATATATTCCTGCCCAGAACTCCAAGAAAATACAAAGACATTTCACTCAGCTGTTAAACTGCCGTTTGCAAGCAACAGGTAGCCTTCTGGAAGACAATTTATTCATTATATTTTACCTACCAAGTTGTTTTTATTGTATGTGTTTGTATATTTAGTGGTTATTATTTTTATTTTCTTATTTTTAATATATATTACTATGACTTTGAAATCACAGGCTGTGCTAGTCATAATTTGCATACCCTTAGCACATTGCATATTTTATCAACTTTATGTCTGCCCATTATGTTAAGTTAGTTTTTCTTATGTTGCTTGGTAGCGGCTTTACTTCCTTTTTTTAATATATAGAGCTCTTTTCTTTACTGCCTTTGGAGCAGTCCTTTGAGGTACTTGATGATACTAAGAAGGAGGCTAGTAAAAAGGAAGACCAACTGGTTCCAGGCATTTGTGATTTACGCCAGTGTCATGGTAGCTAGATTCCCAGATCAAGGGGCTCCTTTGTTTTGTTGCCTAGATGAGATTGCGGCTGCCCAACGGACGTACGGAGGCATGGCTTGCTGGACGTATGACAAGCATTTTCGTCAACATCTCGCCGTGAAGCCCAACATGAAATGGGATGACTGATATAGGTCTCTGGTTAAAAGTAATGACTCCTTTGAGGGCTTTGCAGCCCTTTTGGTCTGTGGCCGGCGGATCAAATACAGCAGGTAGCATTGTGGACCCTTGGTATGGAGGACTTGTCGCTTTGGTAAGAACCTCCTTGGCCCTGAGTTCTTGGAAGGCCTATTCTAAGGTCTGGTTGGCCTGAGAGGCATTGCTTTTGAAGCAAGAATTGGTAGAAGGAGACTCAGCTTGCCAGAGAGTGCTGCTGGAATGGATATTGAACTGGAAACTTGAGAACATGTCTCCCTCATCGATTGACAAACGTATGTCTGCCCTGTCATTTTGTTTCAAGTTGCTCAATGTGGTTGACCTTACAAAATCCTTTTGTATTAGACAGATTGTGAAAGGGCCCAAAAAGATGTATGGGTGATGGCCGTCGTCCAGTTTCCTTTTCCTTATTGTCAAAAGTTTGGGAAGTGTTGGGAGTGGTGTGCACGTCAACATACAAAGTGTTGCTTTTTCAGACAGCTTACGCTTTAGCCTTTTTTGGTGCTTTTCACATTTCTGAATTGGTCAGCAATTCGCGGGAAGCTCATGGTGGCCTGGGTGTATCTGATGTTATTGTTACGGACTCACAGGTTTCCATCTTTTTATGGAGATCCAAAACGGATCAGTTGGGTAAGGTTGTATCGGTATTGTTGTACCCTATGGGGTTGAGTATATTCCCGTGCCTTGCACTGCGTAGGTTTCTGAAAAATAGGCGGTTCATTGCTGGTGCATGAAGACGGCAGGGCTCTTTCTCAGTTTCAGTTTAGGGCAGTTTTGGGGAGGGCCATGGTGAATTTGGGTTTGGATCCTAATGATTTCGGCACTCATTTAGGATTGGGGCAGCAACGGAGGTGGTTACTTTGGGGTTGAGTGAGGAGGTCATGAAGGGTGTTGGGAGATGGCGGTCTAATTGTTTTCGTTCCTATGTTCGTCCACAGTTGCAGGTTTAATGGCAGTGGTTTATGTTTTATTTGTTCAGGTCCAATTCAGGTTTGGGTGTTGGGCTACTTTTTTATTTACTGGGCAAAGAGAGGGGCCTTGTCTAAGGAGAATGGCCTGCAGCTTGGTTTTAGCGTTGACAAGGCATTGGTTCGGGATACGGGGACTCCATTGGGACCAACTTTTGGGTACAATGGTGGAGCATGCGAGACGTTTTCCCTCTCCAGATGTTCTGGTGGTTCATGCGGGGGTAATGATCTGGGATTCTTGCCTTAGAAGGAGTTGGTGAGGCGGATTAAGGAGGATTGTGCGAGGTTGATGGTTTTATTTCCCAACTTGTTGGATTGTGTGGTCCAACATAGTTCCACTTTTGATCTGGCGGGCAGCCTGGGACCATTATTGCTTAAATAACAGTAGGCGTAAGGTTAACAAGCTTCCTTTTTGAGGAGACTTGGGGTGAGGTGGTTTATCATGATGACTTGGAGGATGTTGGTAACGGTGAGTTCTATTTGGGTGATGGTGTGCATTTGAATGAGTTTGGTCTGCGGCTCTTCATTCTGAATATCCAGGAGAAACTAAAATGATTGTTGTGAAGGGTGGCGGAACTGGGGGGTTTACCTCCCAGTTTGTGGTGGGTGTGCTAGTCACCAATAATTTGCAGACCATGGCAAAAGAGGGGTTTTTGTGGTTGCCTCCCCAAAGGGTGGGAGAGCTGGGTAAGTAGCTACTTGGGCACGGGGTCCCTTGGAGCTGAGTAGAAGTAAAAGAACTAACGGACTTAGCGCCTTGCTATGTCCTGCTGGAATTTAAGTACAGCCTGGTCAAAATTAAAGTTGTTAATCTTGACAGTTTAAATATTAAAGGATATTGGGGCTAGCACAGAAGAATGATGGTTTGTGGTCTTTTGCACTATTTTAAGGCTGTTTTTTTAACAGTGGTTATTTAAAAATGTTATTTATTATGTGTTATTTAATAAACAGGCTGTGGCCAGATTTTTATACCACAATTTTAAGTCTCTGTTGTTATTTATTTATGTGAAAGGTTATATTATCTGGTTTATTAAGAGCCGGTGATTGGACGACTCAATGGGTCAAAGCATAAGGCTATCCTACATACTAGTTAATGCCTGGGATAAGCATAAGGCTATCATACAAACAAATTAATGCCTGGGATAAGCATAAGGCTATCATATAAACAAATTAATGCCTGGGTTAAGCATAAGGCTATCCTACATACTAGTTAATGCCTGGGATAAGCATAAGGCTATCATACAAACAAATTAATGCCTGGGATAAGCATAAGGTTATCCTACATACTAATGAAGCTATAGTTTATAGAAAATATAGGCAGACTTGTCTGTCTTGGCCTCTGGTTCATATCTACATATATATGCTGTATGACTAGGGCGTTGCTGTATTTTTTGAAGTTTACTTAGGTTTATCCTACTAGACCTCAGCTGCAGACTAGTGGGCAAAATCTGAGAAGGGGGAACATCTTCCGCACCAGTTTATTATTAACTTGTATTTATTTTACATTATAGGTGAATATAACAAAGTGAGACAAATTTATACTTTTTACTACTTTTTTTCACAGGTTTTCCACAAGACGTACCAGAGAGTTTTTATATAAAGACAGAGTTAGAATCGATAGCCACAGAGGACCACTTAATGGCAATAAAGATTGTTAAAGATCCATCCCCGGATGATGGTGAGAAGCTAATAAGTGTAATATGTAAAATTCTGCCTTGTGGTCAGTGCTCTTTTTATAGAGTGTGTTTTCTAAAATTAAAATTCATTAACCCCTTTGCTCCCAAGAATTTCAGAGAATAACTTGTCCAAAGTACCAGAGAATTTTCATCATTTTTGCTGTCACTCTGATTAAAAAGAAATAGAGCTTTTGATTTTTTGATTTACCTATGAAAACTATATATATTTCTAAAGTATACAACCCAAGGTATTGATCTAGGCTCATTTTTGTATATTTGGCATCCAGATACGATCATATACATTTTTTTTTTAACTTTTTCAGAGACTTTAGGTTTCTCACTGAAATTATTTGCACACAACTACTGCAGTCACATGACAAATGGTTGTAAAAGCTTCTCTGGGATCCCCATTGTTCAGAAACAGCAAACATACATGGCTTTGCTATAGTTTTTTGGCACATAGAATGCTGCTAATTGAAGCAATGCACCTTCCGTTTACCTTATAGTTAGCTTGTAAGATTAATTTTAATGCAGAGTAGAGATTACTCTCCCTCCTGACATCTCCCACTCCATAATCCCTACTTTATCCCTCCCAAACAGCTCTCTTCCCTCCCTCACCCCCCCCCCCCCCCCCACTGGTTACCCCCATCTTAGGTACTGGCAGAAGGTCTACCAGAATGCAGTTTAGGGCTTATTTTGTATTATTTTTTATTATTATTATTGTCTACACAGTGTAGTGATCACTCCTCAACTCTCCCAGCAATCTATTCCCCCAAAGAGCTCTTTAACCCTCCCCCTCTTACTACTGGTGGCCATCTTAGGTACTGGCAGCTGTCTGTTTTTATTATTTTTATTTATTTCGTAATAATTTTTTTCCGTAGTGTAGTTCTTCCCCCTAGCTCCCTCCTCCCCATGATCATTAATTATGCCACCCCATTGCAATTCTGTTTTTTTTCCGTAGTGTAGCTTTCCATCCCTCCCTCCCTCTCCCTTAAAAAAAAATGTTTGTAGTGTAGAGCCCCTCCCACTCCTTCTCACACCTCCTGCCGGCACCAGCAGCGATAATTACAGATGGTGACACACACAGTGTCACTGTCTGTAACAATCTGGCATCTATCTTCATATGGAACCGGAGCACCGATCGAGCTCCGGTTCCATATGCTGACAGATTCATGGAGCTCAGGAACTGCAGCGATTGGCTGTAACTTTACAGCCGAGACTGTTGGATCTGTTATAACCCTCAACATTAAAGTAGCCTCACATTATCTGCTTGTTAACCCCCGAGGCACAATAAAAATAATCACCAAAGATATATGTGAATATAACAATTATTTGTTTATTTATATAGTTTAGTCTAAAACAAATTAAGGGTGTACAATGAACCAAGAGGCAAGTCATGTATGTGTTTTGTGCATACTTCCTCATAAAAATTCATCAATGCAGATGTGCCAGATGCTGCAATTGCCTATCAACCAATGCCAAACTGTTAAACTTAGCTAAAATATTTTTTTTATTTAGATATTTGTTATATAAACTTTATTTAAAACATTGCTACACAAGACAAATAGACTAAAGTTAATAGAATTGATTGATATGTCTTTAGTGTATTCTGTAAAATTATTATGGGTAATTGCCAATGGACCCCACACAACTCTACACATGGCAAGTTCAGCTTCACCCATGGACCTCACACAACTCTCCACATGGCAAGTTCAGCTTCACCCATGGACCTCACACAACTCTCCATATGGCAAGATGGCAAGTTCAGCTTCACCCATGGACCTCACACAACTCTCCACATGGCAAGTTCAGCTTCACCCATGGACCTCACACAACTCTCCATATGGCAAGATGGCAAGTTCAGCTTCACCCATGGACCTCACACAACTCTCCACATGGCAAGTTCAGCTTCACCCATGGACCTCACACAACTCTCCACATGTGATGTTCAGCTTTACCCATGGAACTCACACAACTCTCCACATGTGATGTTCAGCTTCACCCATGGACCTCACACAACTCTCCACATGGCACGTTCAGCTTTGTGCAGGGACCTCACACAACTCTCCACATGGCAAGTTCATCTTTGTGCATGGACCCCACACAACTGTGCGCATGAAATGTTCTACTCTGCATTTGGACCCCACACAACTACACATAGCATGTTAAGCTTTGCCCATGGACCCCACACAACTGCACCTGGCATGATCAGCTTTGCCTATGGACCCCACATGACTGCACCTTGCATGTTCAGCTTTGCTCACGAACCCCACACAACTACACATGGCATGTTAAACTTTGTTCATGGACCCTACATGACTGTGCACATGACATGTTCAGCTTCACCCATAGACCTCACATGATTCTGCCCATGGCATGTTCAGCTTTGCCTATGGACCCCACATGACTGCACATGACATGTTCAGCTTTGCCTATGGAACCCACATGACTGCACATGGCATGTTCAGCTTTGCCTATGGAACCCACATGACTGCACATGGCATGTTCAGCTTTGCCTATGGACCCCACATGACTGCACATGGCATGTTCAAGCTTTACCTATGTACCCCACATGACTCTGCACATGGCATGTTCAGCTTTGCCTATGGACCTAACACAACTCTGTACATGGCATTTTCAGCTTTGCCTATGGACCTCACTCGACTCTGTACATGGCATGATCCGCTTTGCCTATGACCTCACATAACTCTGTACATGGCATGGATTTTGTGTGTATTTAGAAATATTTTAATTGTAAATCTAGTACTTTACACAAGAATAAAACATGCCACGGTGGGTACAGTGGTAATTAATGACAATAAAAACAATAAGATGTGGATCCACTCTTGTACAAATTAAATATTGAATATAACTATATAAAAACACTGAATATAAAATGATACAGAGGCAATAATAATGGTAGCCCCAATAAAAATATGAGAAAGTTAACATTCCAAACAATGTCTGAAAGAAATCAATCCAATGTGTGGATTAATAAAATGCAGTAAATCAAATGAATGGATTGCTGATATTGACTAGGATATACAGCTGCAGACTAGTGGGCAAAATCTGAGAAGGGGGAACATCCTCTGCACCAGTTTATTATTAACTTGTATTTATTTTACATTATAGTTGAATATAACAAAGTGAGACAAATTTATACTTTTTACTACTTTTTTTCACAGGTTTTCCACAAGACGTACCAGAGAGTTTTTATATAAAGACAGAGTTAGAATCGATAGCCACAGAAGACCACTTAATGGCAATAAAGATTGTTAAAGATCCATTCCCGGATGATGGTGAGAAGCTAATAAGTGTAATATGTAAAATTCTGCCTTGTGGTCAGTGCTCTTTTTATAGAGCGTGTTTTCTACAATTAAAATTCATTAACCCCTTTGCTCCCAAGAATTTCAGAGAATAACTTGTCCAAAGTACCAGAGAATTTTCATCATTTTTGCTGTTACTCTGATTAAAAAGAAATAGAGCTTTTGATTTTTTGATTTACCTATGAAAACTATATATATTTTAAAAGTATACAACCCAAGGTATTGATCTAGGCTCATTTTTGTATATTTGGCATCCAGATACGATCATATACATTTTTTTTTTAACTTTTTCAGAGACTTTAGGTTTCTCACTGAAATTACTTGCACACAACTACTGCAGTCACATGACAAATGGTTGTAAAAGCTTCTCTGGGATCCCCATTGTTCAGAAACGGCAAACATACATGGCTTTGCTATAGTTTTTTGGCACATAGAATGCTGCTAATTGCAGCAGTGCACCTTCCGTTAACCTTAGTTAGCTTGTAAGGTTAATTTTAATGCAGAGTAGAGATTACTCTCCCTCCTGACATCTCCCACTCCATAATCCCTACTTTATCCCTCCCAAACAGCTCTCTTCCCTCCCTCACCCCCCCCCCCCCCACCACTGGTCACCCCCATCTTAGGTACTGGCAGAAGGTCTACCAGAATGCAGTTTAGGGCTTATTTTGTATTATTATTATTGTCTACACAGTGTAGTGATCACTCCTCAACTCTTCCAGCAATCTATTCCCCCAAAGAGCTCTTTAACCCTCCACCTCTTACTACTGGTGGCCATCTTAGGTACTGGCAGCTGTCTGTTTTTATTATTTGTTTTTATTTTGTAATTATATTTTTCTGTATAATTCACATTTAGCCATTTTTAGGATTTTGTTTCTTGGATTACAATCACTGACTTTGTTCTCTTTTTTTTCCTTTTTTTTTTTTTTGATCATTTTTTAAGCAGCATTTTTTCATTTTTTCCTTTGTAATTTTTTCAATTTTTCACATCATTGTTTTCACTTTTGAATAAGCAAGTTGATACTGTCTGTTTTCTTTATATTTGCAATCACTAAGGATAATTTTTCACTCCCTTTTTATACACATTATCACCGCCAACACTGGTACATAATATCTCTTACGGTATCCTCCTCCTAGTCAATATCAGCAATCCATTCATTTGATTTACTGCATTTTATTAATCCACAAATCTTTCAGACATTGTTTGTTTAGAATGTTAACTTTCTCATATTTTTATTGGGGCTACCATTATTATTGCCTCTGTATCATTTTATATTCAGTGTTTTTATATAGATATATTCAATATTTAATTTGTACAAGAGTGGATCCACATCTTATTGTTTTTATTGTCATTTATTACCACTGTACCCACTTTGGCATGTTTTATTCTTGTGTAAAGTACTAGATTTACAATTAAAATAGTTCTAAATACACACTCTACACATTGTACAACACCTAGCCCATTTGAGGCGCTCTGAACACATTTATTTTCTCTGTACATGGCATGTTCAGCTTTGCCTATGGAACCAACATGACTCTGCACATGGCATGTTCAGTTTTACCTATGGACCCCACATGACTGCACATGGCATGTTCAGCTTTGCCTATGGAACCCACATGACTGTACATGGCATGTTCAGCTTTGCCTATGGACCTCACATAACTCTACACATGGCATGTTCAGCTTTGCCTATGGACCCCACACGACTCTACACATGGCATGTTCAGCTTTGCCTATGGAACCCACATGACTGCACATGGCATGTTCAGCTTTGCCTATGGAACCCACATGACTGCACATGGCATGTTCAGCTTTGCCTATGGACCCCACACGACTCTACACATGGCATGTTAAGCTTTGCCTATGGAACCCACATGACTGCACATGGCATGTTCAGCTTTACCTATGGAACCCACATGACTGCACATGGCATGTTCAGCTTTACCTATGGAACCCACATGACTGCACATGGCATGTTCAGCTTTACCTATGGAACCCACATGACTGCACATGGCATGTTCAGCTTTGCCTATGGACCCCACACGACTCTACACATGGCATGTTCAGCTTTGCCTATGGAACCCACATGACTGCACATGGCATGTTCAGCTTTACCTATGGAACCCACATGACTGCACATGGCATGTTCAGCTTTACCTATGGAACCCACATGACTGCACATGGCATGTTCAGCTTTGCCTATGGACCCCACACGACTCTACACATGGCATGTTCAGCTTTGCCTATGGAACCCACATGACTGCACATGGCATGTTCAGCTTTACCTATGGAACCCACATGACTGCACATGGCATATTCAGCTTTACCTATGGAACCCACATGACTGCACATGGCATGTTCAGCTTTACCTATGGAACCCACATGACTGCACATGGCATGTTCAGCTTTGCCTATGGACCCCACACGACTCTACACATGGCATGTTCAGCTTTGCCTATGGAACCCACATGACTGCACATGGCATGTTCAGCTTTGCCTATGGAACCCACATGACTGCACATGGCATGTTCAGCTTTGCCTATGGACCCCACACGACTCTACACATGGCATGTTAAGCTTTGCCTATGGAACCCACATGACTGCACATGGCATGTTCAGCTTTACCTATGGAACCCACATGACTGCACATGGCATGTTCAGCTTTACCTATGGAACCCACATGACTGCACATGGCATGTTCAGCTTTACCTATGGAACCCACACGACTCTACACATGGCATGTTCAGCTTTACCTATGGAACCCACATGACTGCACATGGCATGTTCAGCTTTGCCTATGGAAGCCACATGACTGCACATGGCATGTTCAGCTTTGCCTATGGAAGCCACATGACTGCACATGGCATGTTCAGCTTTACCTATAGAACCCACATGACTGCACATGGCATGTTCAGCTTTACCTATGGAACCCACATGACTGCACATGGCATGTTCAGCTTTACCTATGGACCCCACACGACTCTACACATGACATGTTCAGCTTTACCTATGGAACCCACATGACTGCACATGGCATGTTCAGCTTTACCTATGGACCCCACACGACTCTACACATGACATGTTCAGCTTTACCTATGGAACCCACATGACTGCACATGGCATGTTCAGCTTTACCTATGGACCCCACACAACTCTACACATGACATGTTCAGCTTTACCTATGGACCCCATATGACTGCACATGGCATGTTCAGCTTTACCTATGGAACCCACATGACTGCACATGGCATGTTCAGCTTTGCCTATGGAACCCACATGACTGCACATGGCATGTTCAGCTTTACCTATGGACCTCACATGACTGCACATGACATGTTCAGCTTTACCTATGGACCTCACATGACTGCACATGGCATGTTCAGCTTTGCCTATGGACCCCACATGACTGCACATGCCATGTTCAGCTTTGCCTATGGACCCCACATGACTGTACACATGGCATGTTCAGCTTTACCTATGGACCCCACATGACTGTACACATGGCATGTTCAGCTTTGCCTATGGACCCCACATGACTGTACACATGGCATGTTCAGCTTTGCCTATGGACCCCACATGACTGTACACATGGCATGTTCAGCTTTGCCTATGGACCCCACATGACTGTACACATGGCATGTTCAGCTTTTCCTATGGACCTCACATGACTGCACATGGCATGTTCAGCTTTGCCTATGGAACCCACATGACTGCACATGGCATGCTCAGCTTTGCCTATGGACCCCACACGACTCTACACATGACATGCTCAGCTTTACCTATGGACCCCACATGACTGCACATGGCATGCTCAGCTTTACCTATGGACCCCACATGACTGCACATGGCATGTTCAGCTTTGCCTATGGACCTCACACAACTCTGCTCATGGCATGCTCAGCTTTACCTTCAGCTGGTACTTTCTAGTCTCATTATTACTTGTTTATACCTCACAATATACTTGGAGCACACTGCAGAGCATTTTATTATTGCACTGTGACTTGCATTTAACTGTGCGTTTAACCCCCGTCAATGAACTACTGGGAGCTAGCTGAGCACATCTAGTGAGCCAATGACAAGAGACACATGTGTCTAGCCCCCAGTAAGGAGCTAGCTCACAGCAGTGCATTGGTGTCCCTAAGCATGTTTTTCATACATTCAGCTAGAATACGAGTTTTGCGTTATGAGTGAAAAAGCATTGTTATAACGCCGCTATTACAAGTCTTGTAGGTATAGGTGTACCGCACACCTTTTTGGCCGTCACACAACGTCAGTACCGCACTTTTAAAAAAGTCCTTTTTCAATGGGACTCCCATAGCGCCGGTGTTACGAGTTTTGCGGTGAGGCTTAAAAGTGAGCAGTACACTCTATACTGACAAGATCCGTACCGCTATCTAAAGTCAGTAGTTATGAGTTTTATGTTACAAAGCTGTAGCATAAAACTCATAACTAACACCAATAAACTACCTATTAACCTCTAAACCGCCACCCTCCCGCATCGCAAACACTATTTAAAGATTATTAACCCCTAATCTGCCGTCCTCCCACACCGCCGCTATAATAAACCTATTAACCACTAAACCGCAAGCCCCTCACAACGAAATATACTAAATTAAACTATTAACCCCTAAACATCTGGCCTCCCACATCACTACATAAATATATTAACCCCAAAACCTAACCCTAACGTAACCCTAAGTCTAACCCTAACACCCCCTAACTTAAATATAATTAAAATAAAGCTAAATAAAACTTACAATTATTACCTAAATAATTCCTATTTAAAACTAAATGCATAATTACCTGTAAAACAAAACCTAAGCTAGCTACAATATAACTAATAGTTACATTGTAGCTAGCTTAGGTTTTATTTTTATTTCACAGGTAAATTTGTATTTATATTAACTAGGTAGACTACTCATTAAATAGTTATTAACTACTTACTAGCTACCTACTTAAAATAAATACAAACTTACCTGTAAAATAACAAAGTACAATAAAATAAATTAAATTAATAAAATACTATGTACTAAATTAAAAAAAAATAAACACTAAATTACGCAAATTAAAAAACATTAATTATCAAAAATAAAAACGAATTACACCTAATCTAATAGTCCTATCAAAATATAAAAGCACCCCCCCCACACACTAAACTGCCAATAGCCCTTAAAAGGGCCTTTTGCGGGGCATTGCCTAAAAGATAACAGCTCTTTTACATAGCAGTTAGAAATACAAAAATCCCCCAACAGTAAAACCCACCACCCACACAACCAAACCCCCCAAATAAAATTCTGTCTAAATAAACCTAAGCTAACCATTGCCCTGAAAACAGCATTTGGATGGGCATTGCCCTTAAAAGGGCATTTAGCTCTTTTGCCATGCCCTGAAAAGGGCAATCAGCTCTTTTACGAAGTGCCCAAACCCTAAGCTAAAAGTAAAACCCACTCAAAAAGCCCTTAAAAAAAAACCTAACACTAACCCCCGAAGATCCACTTACAGTTTTCGAAGTCCGGACATCCATCTTCATCCAACTGGACAAGTCTTCATCTAAGCGGGCAGAAGTCCTCATTGAAGCGGGCAGAAGTCTTCATCCAAGCAGGCAGAAGTTTAAACATAACTTTTTCTTTCCCCATAAACATCAATGGGACTGCGTTACAGAGCTTTTGTTTTCCGCGATCGCAGGTGTTAGTTTTTTTTTTGCCGGCTCTCCCCGTTGATGTCTATGGTGAAATCATACACGAGCACGTCAAAGCAACGCTTGTATTTGGGTGAGGTATGGAGCTCAACGCAACCATATTGCCCGCGCAAGCCTGCTTTTTGTAAACTTGTAATAGCAGCGCTATAGGGGTCGAAATAACGCTGCTTTTGTGGTGGTCGTTAAAATCCCTATATCGCTCAAAACTCGTAAACTAGCTGTATGAGAACAACTAAAGTTTGATAATAGAAGTAAATTAAAAGTATATTAAAATTGCATGCTCTGTCTGAATTATGATTTTCGTGCATTGAGCCTTACATCTGAAGGAAATGGGCTAAAGCCCCTATTGCCCCTAATAACATCAACTTTTTTTTTTATCTAATGATTTACAGATGTACATTTTATACACACATTTTTAATAGATATTTACTGAGCCAAGCATAATTAATTAAGCAGTTTTTTCTAGAAATCTGATTATAATATTTGTTCATATATGCTATTAATTTTTTTATTTATTAGAGAACATCTTGAATATTACACACCCATACCAGAGAACTACGCTGATACCACAGAGCCCAAAAGTCCTAAAAGCTAATGATTATTACCAAACATTGGATGTATCCGAGAAGATATTGCAAGTTACTGTTGGAGAACATACAGCATGCACAAAGACCAATACAGTTTTGCAACAAAAAGACATTTTTCGCCTCTTATCTCAACAAAAGATGGCCACAGAGGACACAACTTTTATAGTTAACGAATATTTAAAAAGTATGGAACAAAGGGAAAGTCTTCAATCTCAGCAAAATTTTCAAACAGAGGGGAAACGATTCACCTGTATAGAATGTAGAAAAAACTTTACACGAAAATCAAGTCTTCTAAGACACCAACGGATTCATACAGGGGAGAAGCCTTTCTCATGTAAAGCATGTGGGAAAGATTTCAGTGAAAAGAGTCACCTAATACGTCATGAAAGGATCCACACAGGGGAGAAACCATTCACTTGTACGGAATGTGGCAAAAGTTTTCCATGGAGGTCAGTTCTTCTAAGTCATCAAAATATTCACACAGGGATAAAAGTTTTCACCTGTAAAGAATGTGGAAAAAGCTGTACACGCAAGTCAGATTTCCGAAACCACCTAAGGGTTCATACAGGAGAAAAGCCTTTCCTTTGTACAATGTGTGGCAAATGTTTCAAAGATAAAAGTAGTCTCACATGTCATAAAAGGATTCATACAGGGGTGAAACCATTCACCTGCACGGAATGTGGCAAAGGTTTTATAGATAAGTCAGACCTCCTGAAACATCAAAGAGTTCATACAGGGGTTAGGCCATTTATGTGTATGGAGTGTGGAAAAAGCTTTGCAGACAAGTCATACCTCCGAACACACCAGAGGATTCACACCGGGGAGAAACCGTTCACCTGCACAGAGTGTGGAAAATGTTTCGTAGAAAGGAATCATCTCAAATCTCATAAAATGATACACACAGGGGAGAGACCTTTCACTTGTACAGAGTGTGGGAAAAGATTAAAAAAGAAGTCAGATCTCTTACAACACCAAATGATTCACACAGGGGAGAGGCCTTTCACATGCACAGAATGTGGGAAATGTTTTACAAAAAAGAGTCATCTTATCAATCATTTAGTGACCCACAACAAGGAGAAACCATTCGCATGTACTGATTGCCGGAAAACATTTAAACAGAAATCGTATCTTCTAAAACACCTAAAGATTCACCATGGAGTACAAACTGTCATGTGATTGTGAATATTTTTGTATGCTAATAGAAGTGCCGTTTGTAATTTTTCCAGATAGGTAAAACAGTTCACATGTTCAGAGTGTCCTAAACTATAAAATAAACTAACATAGTGGGTGAGTTTAAAATAGATTTTAGTGCGTAAACATCTCACATTCTGCAATAGATTTTTTTACACCACCACTTGCCTGGTAATCTCTGTTAAACCCTATTATGTTAGGCTTGTGAAACCTGCCATGTGCACTTCCAGGTGTCAGAATTGAAAAACTTCTTAATGTGCAGACTTGAATTACAAAAAAAGGGCCAAAATAAATAATAAAAATATATTTCAAAGTTATTTTACTGCACATAATCACACAATTATATCAAAATCGGTAAAAGTGTTTACCGTCCTTTTAATAGAGGTTACTTAAGTATTGTCCGTCACCTTGTCACTACTGTACATCCTTTATAGTCTCAGCTGGTCAATGCTATAAGTGCATATCAAGCAGGGACAATGCATGTTTAATGTTCTATGTCGAGGTAGGCAAACTTTTGTTAGTGCTGTGTCGAAATGTATTTATATAAGGAACAAGGAATTGATTGTTAAGAAATGAATATTTAGTTTATCATTATTATTAATAACAAATACATACTATATATATATATATATATATATATATATATATATATATATATAATTTATGAAGAAAATGTAGTTTTAAAGTTGATACATTGAACATACTGGTCAGAAAAATCAGGAAAATGTCTGCTTGTGACCTCAGACCCTTGTCAGCCCCCTTATGACACCAGACCGCTCTGTCAGCCCAATGCCCCCTTATGACACCAGACCGCTCTGTCAGCCCCATGCCCACTTATGAGCTTAGACCAGACCCCTCTTTCAGACTCATCTCTGCTTGTGACCTCAGATTGTGCTGTAGACTGTCTCATATACTGCAGCATTACCCATTGTTACTTATGTCATTAAACAGAAGATTATACATCTACAGCCTGACTATAAAATTCTAGCACACATGACAAAATATTATGATAACCACACCAACAGACTTTTCTCTTTTTTAACTACTTGCCAATGGAATAAACAAAGATGATTGTATCTAAAACGTTTCTAGCTTTTTCCTATTCAGTACACAAGCCTTATCCTACTGTTACAAACACGAATACTTCAGAATTATTTTCCCCTCTTCTGTTGTCTCACACTTCGTACCTAGTTTAAAAAAAAAAATCCTTCCAAAAAAGTCTATTGAGATAGCCATGCCCCGTCAATTACACAGATATCACCAGTCACTATTGAACCTTAGAAACTGTATATCACTGCAGCTTGATTACTGCATTTTGATAACTTTTTTGGTATAGATTGCCCACTCCAGTTTAATGCAGTAAGGAAGGGTCCAACAGCAGGTGACCATACTTAAATACTACCCTTTTGAGAGCTCCACTTAAAAGGGTATGGGACTTCACATTAGGACGCAGGGAGTATGTCTGATCTAAGATGTACCATGAAGGTAAGCAATTTAAATTATTGAATTGAAAATTAGCAAATATAAGGAAGTATTTTTGTTCCAAGTATTGTTTATAAAACACAGAAATTTCCTTTATGGGATAGGATGCAGCAAGAAAACCATACAGCATAAAGGAGTTGCTGTGTTTAGAACAGTACTTTAAAACAGTACTTTAAAACAGTGAGATATTGAATATCTACAACCCCATTTCAAAAAAGTTGGGACAGTATGGAAAATGCATAAAAAATAAACAAAAACAAAATTTATGGTTACCTGATAAATGTCTTTCTGTCCGGGCATGGAGAGTCCACGATTTCATTCCAATTACTAGTGGGATATTCAACTCCTGGCCAGCAGGAGGAGGCAAAGAGCACACCAGCAGAGCTGTTATGTGTCACTTCCCTTACCCATAATCCCCAGTCATTCCGCCAAAGGAAAATGGAAAAAGAAGACAACATAAGGGTACAAAGGTGCTTGAGGTTTGTACAAAAAAAACTGCTGTCTTAAATTTAAATAAGGGTGGGTCGTGGATTCTCCATGCCCAGAAAGAAAGAAGTTTATCAGGTAAGCATTTTTGTTTTCTTTCCTATGGCTTGGAGAGTCCACAATTTAATTCCAATTACTAGTGGGAAGCAATACCCAAGCTAGAGGACACAGACTGGAAGGGAGGAAGAACAAGACAGGCGGACCTAAAAAGAAGGCACCTCCGCTTGAAGAACTTTTCTCCCAAAGGAAGAATCAGCCGAGGCAAAAGTATAAAATTTTTAGAATTTGGAATAGGTATGCAATGAGGACCATGTGGCCGCCTTGCAGATTTGCTCCACAGAAGCTTAATTTTTGAAAGCCCAGGAAGAAGAGACAGACCTAGTGGAATGAGCCGTAATTCTCTCAGGAGGCTGTTGTCCAGCTGTCTCATAAGCTAACCGGATAACACTTCTCAACCAGAGAGAAAGAGTAGTAAAAGTGGTCTTCTGACCCTTACGCTTACCAGAGAAAACAACGAACAGGGCAGAAGATTGCCGAAAATCTTTAGTTACTTGAAGGTAAAAATTTTAGAGTACGCACAACATCCAGGTTATGCACAAGACATTCCTTTTGAGAAGGATTGGGACAAAAAGAAGGAACAAAAATGTCCTGATTAATATTGCGATCCAACACTACCTTAGGAAGAAATCCCAGCTTAGTATGAAGGATCGCCTTATCCGCATGAAAAATAAGGTAAGTGGAATCACACTGCAGAGCCGAAGGCTCCGAAACTCTGCGAGCAGAAGAAGTAGCAAGAAGAAACAAAACCTTCCATGATAACAATTTAATATCAACAGAATGTTTAAAAACAAGATTAAGGCTCCAAGGAGGAGCAACAGATTTAAATACAGGCCTGATCCTGACCAATGCCTGAACAAAAGAGTGAACATCTGGCAGATCTGCCAGACGTTTTTGCAAAAGGATAGACAGTCAGTACTCTGAAGGGTCAGATTTCTGCACTGACAAACCTTTCTCCAGGCCCTCCTGAAGAAAAGACAGAATTCAGGGTACCCTTACCCTGTTCCAAGAGAAAACTTTCTATTCACACCAATAAAGGTATTTACGCCATATCTTATGGTAACAAGCCTGAAGCATGATATCAATGGCCTTCTCAGAGAAGCCACGCCTAGCCAAAACTAGGCGTTCAATTTCCAAGCAGTCAGCTTCAGAGAATCCAGATTTGGGTGGAGGAAGGGACCCTGAAGTAGAAGCTTCTTCCTCAGATGTAACCTCCAAGGTGGAAGAGATGACATCTTCACCAGATCCGCAAACCAGATCCTGTGAGGCCAGGCAGGAGCTATTAGAATCACAGATGCTCTCTCCTGTTTGATACGAGCAATGACTCATGGAAGGAGAGCAAACGGAGGAAACAGGTATGCTAGACCAAAGTTCCAAGGTACCACCAAAGCATCTATCAGAACGGCTTGTGGATCTCTTGATCTTGAACCATACTTTGGAAGCTTGACGTTTCGACGCAAAGCCATCAGATCCAACTCCGGATCCCCCCCACCTGAGGGTTATCATTGAGAATACCTCTGGATGGAGTGCCCAATCCCCAGGATGAAAGGTCTGCCTGCTCAGAAAATCCACCCACTGTAGAATGTGGGTCACCTCCATTGCTAATGAACTCTGAGTTCCTCCCTGGTGGTTGATGTATGCCACGAGATGATGTTGTCCGATTGGAATCTGATAAACTGGACCAAAGCTAGTTGAGGCCAAGCTGTCAAGGTTTGAAGATTGCTGAGCTTTTAAGGGAGCCCCAAACTGCTCCCCAGCCTAACAGGCTGGCGTCCGTGGTCACAATCACCCAGGAAGGTCTTAGAAAGCATGTACCCCGAGACAGATGATCCTGGGAAATCCACCACGAGAGAGTCTCTTGTTAGGGGATCAAGAGCTATCCTCTGGGAGAGATCTGAGTGGTCTCTGTTCCATTGACTGAGCATGCATAGCTGTAGAGGTCTCAGATGGAACCAAGCAAAAAGAATGATGTCCATGGAAGCAACCATCAGGCCAATCATCTCCATGTAGTGAGCCACTGATGGACGGATTGAAGACTGAAGTGAAAGGCAAGAAGTTTGGATTTTCTGACATCCGTCAGAATATTTTTCATGGATAGAGAATCTATAATTGTTCTGAAGAAACACACCCTGGTATCTGGTACTAGGAAACTCTTTTCCAGATTCACTTTGCACCCGTGGAAACTTAAAATAGACAACAACATCTCTGTATGAGATCTTTCTAGCTGAAAAGATGGCGCTTGAACCAAGATGTCATTCAGGTAAGGCGCCACCGCTATTCCCTGAGATCTGACCACTGCCAAAAGAGCCCCTAGAATCTTTGTAAAGATTTGAGGAGCCGTAGCAAGGCCAAAAGGAAGGACAACAAACTGGAAATGTTTGTCCAGAAATGCAAACCTCAGAAACTAGTGATGTTCCCTGTGAATGGGAACATGAAGATACGCGTCCTTCAGATCTATGGTCGTTATGAACTGATCCTCCTGGACCAAAGGAAGAATGGAATAGTTTCCATTTTGAAGGACGGAACCTTGAGGAATTTGTTTAGACACTTTAGGTCTAGGATGGGACGGAAAGTTCCCTCCTTTTTGTGAACCACAAAAAGAATTGAATAGAATCCCCAACCCTGTTTCTCTATGGGAACTGGAACAATCACGCAGTTTAAGAAGGCCTCTCTCTTTACCTGGTTTGCAGATAACCTTGACAGGATAAATCTGCTCTTGGGGGGCAAGACTTGAATCCTATTCTGTAACCCTGGGATACTATGTCCACGGTCCAAGGATCTGGGACATTGCGGATCCAAGCCTGCCGAAAAAAGTAAAGTCTGCCCCCCACTTGATCCAAGACTGGATCAAGGGCGATCTCTTCATGCTGATTCCCAAGCTTTTTGGTTTGCTCCCCTTATTTCAAGGCTGACTGGACTTCCATGAGGATCTGGATTGCTCTAGCTTGGAAGAGGAAGTCTTTTGTCCTTTGAAACTGCAAAAGGAACAATGGCGACCCCTAGGTCTATTCTTCTTGTCCTGAGGTAAGAAAGATCCCTTTCCACCCGTAATCTTGGAAATGATCTCAGCTAGACCAGGACCAAATAAAGTCTTTCCCTTATAAGGTAAAGACAGATGTTTGGACTTGGATGATACATCTGCAGACCAAGATTTTAGATTCTGCGAGCTAGAACAGCAAGGCTAGTAATCTTGGCTCCCAGTCTAACAACTTGCATGTTGGCATCACAGATAAAAGTATTGGCCAACTTAAGAGCCTTGATCCTATCCTGGAACTCCTCTATAGTAGTCTCTTCTGAAATCAGGTCAGACAAGGCATTGCACCAATAAGATGCTGCCCCCGCAACCGTAGCAATACACTGTAATCCCTGATGAATGTACATCTTTCTTAAGTAAGCCTCCAGCTTCTTATCCATGGGATCCTTGAAAGAACAACTATCCTCAATAGGAATAGTAGTTCTCTTGGCTAGCGTAGAGATAGCTCTCTCTACCTTGGGCACTGTGCGCCACAAGCCCTGTACAGAGTCAGCAACAGGAAACATTTTTTTAAAAGCAGGGGACTGGGAAAAAGGAATCCCTGGCTTTTCCCATTCCTGAGCTAAAATTTCCAACATACGGTCTGGAACTGGAAAAACTTCCACAGATGAAGGAATGACATCATATACTCAGACAATTGAGAGAAACTGACTAATGCAGTCTTAGCAGAGTCAGAACCCTTACTAACAGAAATATTTTTACATTTCTTCTTACGCTTACCAGTAACAGGGAAAGCTGATAAAGCTGCAGAAACCGCAGACATTATCTGCGCAGCAAAATCTCCTGGTAAATAAACACCCCCAGGACGTTGTTGAGAGGAACCGCAGTGCACTGCATGTGAAACTGATAAAGCTTGGGCTGTTTGAGGGGAAAGCTAAGGCATTGCTAGGACAACATCCTGAGAGACAGAAGGCCCTGAGGGAGAAATCTTATCTTTAAATATCCATCACCTAGATTACGAGTTGTGCGTTCATGCTTTTACAGTGAAAAAATGGTCATTTCAGCATTAAAACAGCACCGCAGCCATTACAAGTCTTGTCGGTATAGCTGTACCGCAAGCCTTTTAGCCTGTAACTCAACGTCAGTCCCGCACACGTAAAAATTATGTTTTTTTCATGGGACTTCCATAGCACTGCCATTATGAGTTTTGCGGTGAGGCTAAAAAACCTGCATTCCAGCCTATACCGACAAGATCTGTTACGCAATCTAAAAGCAGTAGTTATGAGTTTTACGCTACAAATATGTTACATAAAACTCATAACTAAACTGTCACAAAGTACACTAACACCCATAAACTACCTATTAACCTCTAAACTGAGGCCCTCCTGCATTGCAAATACTATATTAAAGTTATTAACCCCTAATCTGCCGCTCCCGACATTGCTGCCACTAAAAAAATATTAACCGCTATTCCGCCGCTCCCCGACATCGTCACCACTATAATAAAGTTATTAACCCCTAAACTGCCGCCCTCCCACATCGCAAACAATATTTAAATATTAACCCCTAATCTGCCGTCCGCCCACACTATACTAATTATTAAACCCTACACTGCCGCCACTATATTAAACCTATTAACCCCTAAACTGCAAGCCCTCCACAATGAAATATACTAAAGTAAACGATTAACCCCTAAACCGAAAGCCCCCACATTGCAATAAACTAAATTAAACTAGTAACCCCTAAACCTAACGCCCCCCCTAACTTTATATTAAAATTACAATTTCTCTAACTTAAATTAAATTAAAACTTACCTGTCAAATTAAAAGAATTAAGTTTAAACTAACAATTAAACTAATAGAATTATTAAACTAAAATTAAACTAACTACCAATTAAATAAAACTAAACTACACGTTAAAAAAATCCTAACACTACTCTAAAAATTACAAAGTATCTATTTACAAAAAATAAAAAAGACTAAATTACAAAAAATAACAAACACTAAATTACAAAAAGTAACAAACTAAATTATCCAAAATAAAAAAGAATTACACCTAATCTAATAGCCCTATCAAAATAAAAAAAGCCCACCCAAAATAAATAAAAAATCCTAGCCTACCTTACAACAGACTACCAATAACCCTTAAAAGTGCTCTTTGTGGGGCATTGTCCCAAAGATATCAGCTCTTTTCCCTGAAAAAAATACAAAGACCCCTCTCAACAGTAAAACCCACCACCCAATAAACCCCCCAAAATAAAAAACCTAATTCTAAAAAAACCTAAGATACCCATTGTCCTGAAAAGGGCATTTGTATGGGCATTGCCCTTAAAAGGGCATTTAGCTCTTTTGCTGCCCAAACCCTAATCTAAAAAAAAAACAACACCCAAAAAAACCTTGAAAAAAATCTAACACCCCCGAGGATCCACTTACAGTTTTTAAAGTCCCGCTTGAACGATCTTCATCCAGGCGGCGAGAAGTCTTCATCCAGACGGCCTCTTCTATGTTCATCCAGGTGGCAAAGTCCTCATCCAGGCGGTGAGAAGTCTTCATCCAGACGGTCTCTTCTAACTTCATCCAGGCGGCATCTTCTTTCTTGATCCCAGCGACGCGGAGCAGGGCCATCCTGAAGACATCCGGCGCGGAGCATCCTCTTCATACGGTCGCCGCCGTACACTAAATCTTCAGTGCAAGATACGCGATTCAAGATGGCATCCTTTGCATTCCTATTGGCCAAAAAATTTGAATCAGCCAATAGGAATTAGAGCTGCTAAAATCTTATTGGTTGTTCAAATCAGCCAATAGGATTTAAGCAGCTCTCATTCTATTGGATGGTAGTGGTAGTGATGTGGGAGGCCAGAGGTTTAGGGGTTAATACCTTTTATTTAGTGGCGGCAATGTCGAGGAGCGGCGGAATAGGGGTTAATAACTTTAATATAGTGTGGGCAATGTTGGGGTGCGGCAGAATAGGGGTTAATAACTTTAGTATAGTGGCTGCGATATCGGGAGCGGCAGATTAGTGGTTAATAGTTTTATTTAGGTGGCGGCAATATCGGGGGTGGCAGATTAGGGGTTAATTACATTATGTAGATGCCGGCGAAGTTGGTGGGGGGCAGAGACTCAGGGTTTATGTTAGGGTGTTAGGTTTAAACGTTAGTTTTTTTTTTTCCCCATAGACATCAATGGGGCTGCGTTACGGAGCTTTTCATTCCGCGATCGCAGGTGTTAGACTTTTTCTGACCCACTCTCCCCACTGATGTCTATGGGGAAAGAGTGCATGAGCACGTCAAAACAGCGATTGGAGGGGGCGTGTCTCTGGGCAGCACCTTCAATGGACGCAATATTGGTGGCTCTGAATAAATCATAGATAATTTGCCGATTATCAGTGACATAATAGCCCATCTAATATTCTCTTGTAGTTACTCTGAGTTAGTACTTTAAGCTGATTCTTTTGATATGCTACACTTGGGTACTTTATCTTTGTCCACCGATCCAGAGCGTTGGGGCCTACGGCAGACTCTTCACTGAGAGGCACTCAACACCCCTCCCGGTATCTTGACGCCGAGTATACAGTGCTTTGACACTGCTAACCACTAATAACCAGACACCGCAAATATGGCTGAGCAGATTCTTCGAGAGCTGGAGAATTTACTGCTATTTCATCTCACCCATGTTGAAGAAAGCCTCTGTAAATCTCTACAAGCGGACACCCATGAAACCTCAAGCACCAGTTTTGTACCAGAGACGCAAGCAAGTGCTACTGAGGTGCAAATAGCTAGCTTACCTCTGAACCGATTACTGCAGAGACCTCCATCGAAAGCGGACTACCTAGCCTCAGACTCGACTAGTATAAGTGCTGCTGAGGCAATCCTTTACCATGCTGCAGCAAATACTAAAAGTGTGACAGAGGCGATTCCTAACCATGATGCACCCGCGACCACGGCAACTACAGCAGGCCGTATCAACATAGATCTACCCACTGGCGTCTCTGCAACCAAAGGGGACCTAATCTTAGGCTCTTACAACCCGCAGGTTTCCACTCACCACCCAGCTGCAGAAAAATTCAGGATTCCGGTAAGACCCTGGAGGAAATATAGGAGTCCTCAACCAGCGCCGGCGAGTTTCAATAGCCCTGCTGATGATCCTAGCATTAAGGTGAGAGCCGCCAGTCACAAAATCATTGTCTATATAAGGGCAATAACCGGCTTCAGGATGGGCTCTGTTACCGGACTTCTGCTGTCTGTAATCCCTAGAGATCGCGGCTCCGCTTCTCCACCCTGGCTACGCAACAAAGCCGACGCCGGAGAGGAGGGATGCTGCTTAGGCCCTGTGGCACTCGGGAACTTTCCATTGCTACGCAGCCTCTCTTCTTTCCTAGAGAGTGCCCCACAGAATGTGCGACACGGAGTGGGTTAAGACAGAAGCGACAACAAAGACTGATACCCTCGGTACTTAGTGCACAATCTTAAATTCGAGTGGAACTGCAGAGACATGTTGTTAGCGTGATCCCTGTAATATATAACATGCTATTATGTCCATGATAGTTATAGTATTCTCATACCAACAAAATCCTCATCAGCCCCCGGACTTTGCATGAACAGGGGATCAACTGAAAGACTATATTGACTGACTCAGCCCCTTGGAAAAAGAATGAGAATGAGTTAAAAGTTTACTTAGGTTTAGCCCCGATACCATTTTGTACCCTTACGCTGTTTTATTTTCTATATTGCTCTTATCGCTTCTCCCTCTCTTACCCCCTCCTTCACTATATAATTGAAATATGTACACAATATTTGGGATATGGGAGGTTAACTGTTTTATAGATATTGGTGGCCGGCTGGATTCTCACTGAGACGTCTTGCATGTTTGATCCAACTTTAACCCTTGACAATAAATGCCCTATAGTTTAAGTAAACAGTCCTAAAGCTAACAGTTATAACTACCTGAACAAATGATGACAATGGAGATAATAAGGATTGATGTTGTTGATTCCCTTTTTCCCATATAATCCTACATTTATGTGGCTTTTATATACCAAGGAGTAACGTGTTGACTCTGCAGGACACTTTATAGACCTGAAGCCCTGGCCTTAGCATTAATAGCGTTAGTAATTAAGAAACTCAGGGCCTATCAGGTAATACTGAGAACTATTTTTGCTACTGTGCGCTTGGTTCACCTGGAATCATATATATCCCTGACATGCCACCACGAGTCTTTATTTGTTTACCATTTCAGGTGCATATAGTTGGTAGAGTCCTGTAGCAGCCGCATAAGCTCAGAGATAGATTTTACTGCTCCTATTCCCATTGGAAGTTACAGAAATAGTTCTTGGGAGATGAGGTTGATCGTCCCACTGTATATATATTAACAGGCACATAACAAGTTACAATCCCATATATATTTCAGCTTATCCATGTCTGGTTCTCATAAGTTATTGTGAGTGTACATAACTCCATAGGTTTTCTCTCTACCATGCTATACACATCGCATATTGTAATATATCTTATTATTTCAAACCCTAGGCCCAAGAGTGGCCTATTTATTATTATTTTTCCCCTCCTTAAAGTCCCCCATTATGTCTATAATGCAGTTCAGGAGGTCCAAGAGAGGCCTCGTTATTTTTCTTTGGGAGGAAATTATTCAACTCCGTATCATATACTTTCATATATTAGGAGGTATAAAAAAAAAACTGAGGTTCAATGTTAAATGTGTATTTACATTTTCAAGCAATATGTGTTATGTGATTACTAAATGCCAATTTTCTGTTTGCGTGGTGTTTTGTGTAACCACCTGCTTGTATTTTTCTTAAAACCTCAATAAAAATAATAAGTAAAAAAAAAAAAAACAGCGATTGGATTGTGTGCGGTATGGAGCTCAACGCAGCCATATCGCACGCACAAGCCGGCTGTTTGAAAACTTGTAATGGCTGCGCTATAGGGGGTTAAATAATGCAACTTTTGTTGCGTTCGTTAATTTCCCTGTAGTTCGCATAACTCGTAATCTAGCTGATAGTCTTATTTAAACAAGAGGAGCAAAACTGCACTGGAGGAACAACTTGAGCCTCCAAGCAAAACAAACATTTCTCAACAGACAAATTGTCATTAGTGTCTAAAAAAAAATAAAGTTGCAAGAAACAATAAAAAGGAAAAACGAATGTTTCTCCTGTTAAGTGTAGTCAGTCCACGGGTCATCCATTACTTATGGGATATTAACTCCTCCCCAACAGGAAGTGCAAGAGGATCACCCAAGCAGAGCTGCTATATAGCTCCTCCCCTCTACGTCACACCCAGTCATTCTCTTGCACCCAACTAATAGATAGGATGTGTGAGAGGACTGTGGTGATTAAACTTAGTTTTTATATCTTCAATCAAAAGTTTGTTATTTTAAACGGCACCGGAGTGTGTTGTTTTTCTTCTCAGGCAGAATTTGAAGAAGAATCTACCTGAGTTTTTTTGTATGATCTTAGCGGACGTAACTAAGATCCATTTGCTGTTCTCGGCCATTCTGAGGAGTGAGGTAACTTCAGATCAGGGGACAGCGGGCAGGTTCACCTGCAAAGAGGTATGTTGCAGTATATTATTTTCTAAGGAATGGAATTGACTGAGAAAATACTGCTAATACCGATATAATGTAAGTACAGCCTTAAATGCAGTAGTAGCAACTGGTATCAGGCTGATATGTATGTATGTTTACACTTAAGTATTTCTGGTGAATGGCACTTCACTGGGAAAATACTGTATGCATATAACTTTTAGCCTAACTTGCAGTGTGAACGACTAGCAGCAGGCTTTTAATGACATTTCATAAATTAGATTTTAAACGTTTGCTGGCATGTTAAATCGTTTAATTATCTGAGGTACTTGGTGAAAAATTGTTTTGGGCGTTATTTTCCACATGGCTGTCGTTTGTTTTAAATTAAAACAGTTTACTGAGCTTCCCTCACTGTTCTATTGTGAGTGGGAGGGGCCTATTTTGGCGCTTTTTCCTACGCATCAGAAATTCAGTCACAGTCTGCCTTTTTCTCCCTGCATGATCCAGGACGTCTCCACAGAGCTCAGGGGTTTTCAAAACTAGTTTTGAGGGAGGTAATCACTCACAGCAGACCTGTGAGACTGTGCTTTGACTGTGATAAAAACGCTTATATTTTCAATTGTTATACGTTTTTTCTGATATTAAGGGTTAATCATCCATTGCTAATGTGTGCAATCCTTTGCTAAATTTATGCTTTTACTGTGAAAATTTGGTTTCTATAACTAATCCGGTTCATTGTTATTCAACCGTGACCGTTTTTCTGTGCTTCTTAAAGGCACAGTAACGTTTTGCATATTGCTTGTAAATTTAGTTGAAAAGTATTTCCAAGCTTGCTAGTCTAATTGCTAGTTTGTTAAACATGTCTGACACAGAGGAATCTCTTTGTGCAATATGTTCAAAGCCAAGGTGGAGCCCAATAGAAATTTATGTACTAATTGCATTGATGCTACTTTAAATAAAAGTCAATCTGTACATGTTAAGCAACATTCACCAGACAACGAGGGGGAAGTTATGCCGACTAACTTGCCTCACGTGTCAGTACCTGCATCTCCCGCTCAGGAGGTGCGTGATATTGTAACGCCAAGTATATCAGGGCGGCCATTACAAATCACTCTACAAGACATGGCTAATGTTATGACTGAAGTTTTGTCTAAATTGCCAGAACTTAGGGGTAAACGAGATCACTCTGGGGTGAGAACAGAGTGCGCTGATAATGCTAGGGCCATGTCTGATACTGCGTCACAATTTGCAGAACATGAGGACGGAGAGCTTCATTCTGCGGGTGACGGATCTGATCCAAATAAACTGGATTCAGACATTTCAAATTTTAAGTTTAAGCTGGAAAACCTCCGTGTATTGCTAGGGGAGGTGTTAGCGGCTCTGAATGATTGTAACACAGTTGCAATCCCAGAGAAAATGTGTAGGTTGGATAAATATTTTGCGGTACCGACGAGTACTGACGTTTTTCCTATACCTAAGAGACTTACTGAAATTGTTACTAAGGAGTGGGATAGACCTGGTGTGCCTTTCTCACCCCCTCCTATATTCAGAAAAATGTTTCCAATAGACGCCACCACACGGGACTTATGGCAAACGGTCCCTAAGGTGGAGGGAGCAGTTTCTACTTTAGCTAAGCGTACCACTATCCCGGTGGAGGATAGCTGTGCCTTTTCAGATCCAATGGATAAAAAGTTAGAGGGTTACCTTAAGAAAATGTTTGTTCAACAAGGTTTTATATTGCAACCCCTTGCATGCATTGCGCCTGTCACGGCTGCGGCAGCATTTTGGTTTGAGTCTCTGGAAGAGACCCTTGACTCAGCGCCATTAGATGAGATTACACACAAGCTTAAAACCCTTAAGCTAGCTAATTCATTTATTTCTGATGCCGTAGTACATTTAACTAAACTTACGGCTAAGAATTCCGGATTCGCCATTCAGGCACGCAGAGCGCTGTGGCTAAAATCCTGGTCAGCTGATGTAACTTCTAAATCTAAATTACTTAACACACCTTTCAAGGGGCAGACTTTATTCGGGCCCGGTTTGAAAGACATTATCGCTGATATTACGGGAGGTAAAGGCCATGCCCTGCCTCAAGACAGAGCCAAACCTAGGGCTAGACAGTCTAATTTTTGTGCCTTTCGTAACTTCAAGGCAGGAGCAGCATCAACTTCCTCTGCTCCAAAACAGGAAGGAGCTGTTGCTCGCTACAGACAAGGCTGGTAACCTAACCAGACCTGGAACAAGGGCAAGCAGGCCAGAAAACCTGCTGCTGCCCCTAAGACAGCATGAAGTGAGGGCCCCCGATCCGGAAACGGATCTAGTGGGGGGCAGACTCTCTCTCTTCGCCCAGGCTTGGGCAAGAGATGTCCAGGATCCCTGGGCGTTGGAGATCATATCTCAGGGATATCTTCTGGACTTCAAAGCTTCTCCTCCACAAGGGAGATTTCACCTTTCAAGGTTGTCAACAAACCAGATAAAGAAAGAGGCGTTTCTACGCTGTGTACAAGACCTTTTTCTAATGGGAGTGATCCACCCAGTTCCGCGGTTGGAACACGGACAAGGGTTTTACTCATCTGTTTGTGGTTCCCAAAAAAGAGGGAACCTTCAGACGAATATTGGATTTAAAGATCCTAAACAAATTCCTAAGAGTTCCATCGTTCAAAATGGAAACTATTCGGACAATCTTACCCATGATCCAAAGAGGTCAGTACATGACCACAGTGGATTTAAAGGATGCTTACCTTCACATACCGATTCACAAAGAACATTACCGGTATCTAAGGTTTGCCTTCCTAGACAGGCATTACCAGTTTGTAGCTCTTCCCTTCGGGTTGGCTACGGCTCCAAGAATCTTTACAAAGGTTCTGGGCTCTCTTCTGGCGGTACTAAGACCGCGAGGAATTTCGGTAGCTCCGTACCTAGATGACATTCTGATACAAGCGTCAAGCTTCCAAACTGCCAAGTCTCACACAGAGTTAGTACTGGCATTTCTAAGGTCGCATGGGTGGAAAGTGAACGCGGAGAAGAGTTCTCTCTTACCACTCACAAGAGTTCCCTTCTTCGGGACTAATATAGATTCTGTAGAAATGAAAATTTACCTGACAGAGGACAGGTTAACAAAGCTTCTAAATGCTTGCCGTGTCCTTCATTCCATTCAACACCCGTCAGTGGCTCAATGCATGGAGGTAATTGGCTTAATGGTAGCGGCAATGGACATAGTTCCTTTTGCACGCCTGCATCTCAGACCGCTGCAATTGTGCATGCTAAGTCAGTGGAATGGGGATTACTCAGATTTGTCCCCTACGCTGAATCTGGATCAAGAGACCAGAGATTCTCTTCTATGGTGGCTTTCTCGGCCACATCTGTCCAGGGGGATGCCCTTCAGCAGGCCAGACTGGACAATTGTAACAACAGACGCCAGCCTACTAGGTTGGGGCGCTGTCTGGAATTCCCTGAAGGCTCAGGGATCGTGGACTCAAGAGGAGAGTCTCCTTCCAATAAACATTCTGGAATTGAGAGCAGTTCTCAATGCCCTTCTGGCTTGGCCTCAGTTAGCAACTCTGAGGTTCATCAGGTTTCAGTCGGACAACATCACGACTGTGGCTTACATCAACCATCAGGGAGGGACAAGGAGTTCCCTAGCGATGATGGAAGTATCAAAGATAATTCGCTGGGCAGAGTCTCACTCTTGCCACCTGTCAGCGATCCACATCCCAGGAGTGGAGAACTGGGAGGCGGATTTCCTAAGTCGCCAGACTTTTCATCCGGGGGAGTGGGAACTTCATCCGGAGGTCTTTGCCCAAATACTTCGACGTTGGGGCAAACCAGATATGGATCTCATGGCGTCTCGCCAGAACGCCAAGCTTCCTTGTTACGGGTCCAGGTCCAGGGACCCGGGAGCGGTCCTGATAGATGCTTTGACAGCACCTTGGACCTTCAGGATGGCTTATGTGTTTCCACCCTTCCCGATGCTTCCTCGTTTGATTGCCAGGATCAAACAGGAGAAAGCATTGGTGATTCTAATAGCGCCTGCGTGGCCACGCAGGACCTGGTATGCAGATCTAGTGGACATGTCATCCTGTCCACCTTGGTCTCTGCCTCTGAGACAGGACCTTCTAATTCAGGGTCCTTTCAAACATCAAAATCTAATTTCTCTGAAGCTGACTGCATGGAAATTGAACGCTTGATTTTATCAAAGCGTGGATTTTCGGAGTCAGTAATTGATACCTTAATACAGGCTAGGAAACCTGTTACCAGGAAGATTTACCATAAGATATGGCGTAAATACTTACACTGGTGCGAATCCAAGAGTTACTCATGGAGTAAGGTTAGGATTCCTAGGATATTGTCTTTTCTACAAGAAGGTTTAGAAAAGGGTTTATCTGCAAGTTCTTTAAAGGGACAGATCTCAGCTCTGTCCATCCTTTTACACAAACGTCTGTCAGAAGTTCCAGACGTTCAGGCTTTTTGTCAGGCTTTGGCTAGGATTAAGCCTGTGTTTAAGACTGTAGCTCCACCGTGGAGCTTAAACTTAGTTCTTAACGTTTTACAGGGGGTTCCGTTTGAACCCCTTCATTCCATTGATATCAAGCTGTTATCTTGGAAAGTTCTGTTTTTAATGGCTATTTCCTCGGCTCGTAGAGTCTCTGAGTTATCAGCCTTACATTGTGATTCTCCTTATCTGATTTTTCATTCAGATAAGGTAGTTCTGCGTACTAAACCTGGGTTCTTACCTAAGGTAGTCACTAACAAGAATATCAATCAAGAGATTGTTGTTCCATCATTGTGCCCTAACCCTTCTTCAAGGAAGGAACGACTTCTGCACAATCTAGACGTAGTCCGTGCCCTGAAATTTTATTTACAGGCAACTAAAGATTTTCGCCAAACTTCTTCCCTGTTTGTCGTTTATTCTGGACAGAGGAGAGGTCAAAAAGCATCTGCTACCTCTCTATCCTTTTGGCTTCGTAGCATAATACGTTTAGCCTATGAGACTGCTGGACAGCAACCTCCTGAAAGGATTACAGCTCATTCTACTAGAGCTGTGGCTTCCACTTGGGCCTTTAAGAATGAGGCCTCTGTTGAACAGATTTGCAAGGCTGCAACTTGGTCTTCTCTTCATACTTTTTCCAAATTTTACAAATTTGACACTTTTGCTTCCTCGGAGGCTGTTTTTGGGAGAAAGGTTCTTCAGGCAGTGGTTCCTTCCGTATAAAGATCCTGCCTGTCCCTCCCGTCATCCGTGTACTTTAGCTTTGGTATTGGTATCCCATAAGTAATGGATGACCCGTGGACTGACTACACTTAACAGGAGAAAACATAATTTATGCTTACCTGATAAATTCCTTTCTCCTGTAGTGTAGTCAGTCCACGGCCTGCCCTGTTTTTTATGGCAGGTCTAAATTTTAAATTATACTCCAGTCACCACTGCATCCTATAGTTTCTCCTTTCTCGTTTGGTTTTCGGTCGAATGACTGGGTGTGACGTAGAGGGGAGGAGCTATATAGCAGCTCTGCTTGGGTGATCCTCTTGCACTTCCTGTTGGGGAGGAGTTAATATCCCATAAGTAATGGATGACCCGTGGACTGACTACACTACAGGAGAAAGGAATTTATCAGGTAAGCATAAATTATGTTTTTTGTTTCCCAGTCTAATGCTCTGCCTTATGCTAACATAGAACTGTCAAAAACGTAGTAGGCAAAAATAAAATATGAGAAATAAACCTCTAAACCTGGCACCGTTATATCTCAGCTCTGCTGAGGGCTTACCGCTCCTGGCCAAAGGGGGGGCCCAATGTGCAAGACTCCCTCCGTTTTATCTCCACTATAACTGAAATGAGTAATGCTTTTTTAAGATGTCTGTACACAATGCGCCAGAAAAATGCTATCTTTCCTATTTACCCAGAGAAAAATTAGACCCCTCATTTATATGATCTGAATTGTGCCTTTCAAATGTTGTAACAAATCATCTTAGGATATAGGTTTGGTTCACATTTGCTGTGGTCTTATATATTAGTTTCTGTTCTTATTCAGAGATTTTCCTCATGTTACTGTAAATTGTTTTAAAATGATTCCTGTATTCAAAATCCCTTTGCCACGGAGTCTTCAGCAACATCTTGGCTTCCACACCAGCTACAGTTAGCAGAAGCTCAGGATCCCACTGCCACAGGATCCCAGTAAGCAGAAGCTCAGGATCCCACTGCCACAGGATCCCGGTTAGCAGAAGCTCAGGATCCCACTGCCACGACAGTGAAGAAAAAAACAACACGAGAAGCGATATGCTAAGGAGGAATTAACTGCTAAAATAAAACCACTTTAGTTCAAAGAAGAATTAAGGGACTCTAAAGTCAAAACTAAACTTTCATGATTCAGATAAAGTATGCAGTTCCAGTTCACTTCTATTATCAAACTGTGCAGTGTTTTTATATGCACACTTTCTGAGGCACCAGCCCCGATTGAGCCTATGCAAGAGTTCATGTTGTATACATACAGTATATGAGTCTGTGATTGGCTAATGGATGTCACATGATACAGGGGCCCAGCAAATGTAAGGCAAGTTTTAGATGTGTAAAAATAAATTCCTGTTTACTTAAAAGTCAGAGTAAGGGCTCTTGCGTTGTGCTGTTATAAATGCATTTGTTGGTTTTATTACAAGACCAAAGACTCGTATTTTGCATTATTTTCTTTACTGCTCAAAAATGCAGCCACCAATCAGCAAGAGCTACCCAGCAGGGATAGGCACAGACAAAGGCTGTGGCGGACATTTTCCAAAGTACAGACCTTAGTGAAGGACACCAAGGTACATTTGAAATTAAAAACATTATTTTATAGTGCTTGGTGTTATTATACTGATGTAGATACCACTGATTTTATACCCAGCCCTCCTTTGGCCATACTCATGTGCCAGTGTCACTACTGTGACATTATATAGTGCTGGGTGTTATTATACTGATGCAGATACCACTAATTCTATAACCAGCCCTCCTCTGGCTATACCCATGTGCCAGTGTCACTACTGTGTCATTATATAGTGCTTGGTGTTATTATACTGATGCAGATACGACCGACCCTATAACCAGCCCTTGTCTGGCTATACCCATGTGCCAGTGTCACTACTGTGTCATTATATAGCGCTGGGTGTTATTATACTGATGCAGATACCACTGACCCTATAACCAGCCCTCCTCTGGCTATACCCATGTGCCAGTGTCACTACTGTGTCATTATATAGTGCTGGGTGTTATTATATTGATGCAGATACGACCGACCCTATAACCAGCCCTTGTCTGGCTATACTCATGTGCCAGTGTCACTACTGTGTCATTATATAGTGCTGGGTGTTATTATACTGATGCAGCTACCACTGACCCTATAACCAGCCCTTGTCTTGCTATACGCATGTGCCAGTGTCACTACTGTGTCATTATATAGTGCTGGGTGTTATTATACAGATGCAGATACACACCCAGTATTTCACTAAGGCTTTATTTATTCCATAACTTATCACCCAATATCGCTAGCAGTCTCTTGACAAGCCACTAACTTTATTTACACTATATATTTTTTTTATTCCTATTATTTATTCAGAAAGAAAAGATATACTAAGGTTGTGGCGGACACTGCAAGGGCTAGTCACGGACACCAGTGTCCGTGTACGGACACCTTGCCTATCCATGCTACCCAGTGTTCTGAACCAAAAATGGCTCCTAAGCTTAGATTCCTGCTTTTTTAAATAAAGATAGCAAGAGAACGAAGATAAAGATAGCAAGAGAACAAAGAAAAAATGATAATAGGAGTAAATTAGAAAGTTGCTTAAAATTGCATTCTCACTCTGAATCATGAAAGAAAAAAAAATGAGTTTAGTATCCCTTTAAGCTTACCTGAAGAAAAAAACTAAATTTATGCTTACCTGATAAATTTATTTATTTCCGTATATGGTGAGTCCACGACTTGAGTAATTACTGTTGGGAATACCACTCCTGGCCAGCAGGAGGAGGCAAAGAGCACCACAGTTAAACTGCTAAGTATCACTCCCTTACACACAACCCCCAGTCATTTGACCGAAGGGAAATGGAGAAAAAGGAGTAACACAAGGTGTCTGAGGTTATAGTCAAAAGAACAACTGTATTACAATAAAGGGTGGGGCCGTGGACTCACCATATCCGGAAATAAATAGTATCAAATTTAAAAAGTATCAAATTTGGAAAAAGTATGTAGAGAAGACCAAGTTGCAGCCTTGCAAATTTGTTCCACAGAAGCTTCATTTTTGAAAGCCCAACAAGAGGAAACAGCTCTTGTGGAATGAGCCTTAATTCTCTAAGGAGGCTGCTGTCCAGCAGTCTCATAAGCCAAACGAATTATACTTTGTAAACAAAAAGAAAGAGTAGTAGCAGTAGCTTTCTGACCTTTACGTTTCCCAGAGAAACAGACAAAGAGGGCAGAGGACTGGCAAAAATCCTTAGTCGCCTGTAAGTAGAATTTAAGAGCACATACAACATCCAAATTGTGTAACAAAAGTTCTTTGGAAGAAGAAGGATTAGGACACAGAGAGGGAACAACTGATTGATATTTCTATACGAAACAACCTTAGGAAGGAAACCTAACAGTACGAAGAACCGCCTTATTGGCATGAAAAATAAGATAAGGGGAATTACACTGCAGAGCTGAGAGTTCCGAGACTCTTTGAGCAGAAGAGATAGCAACAAGACACAAAACTTTCTGTGATAAATACACTTAGCGCCTGCTGATAGAGACCTTTGCTCTGGTTATTAATAGACTCCTAGTGTCTATAAAAATGTAATGTAAATAGTGTATAAACCAAAGCACCACCAATAGAGGCCAGGTCTGAATGATTGTCAAATGATTTAACCTTATTCAGAGTTTTTAAAATAAATTTATAACCTTGTGCAGAGTTATAAAAACAATATAGAATTTATTATTACACTTATAACAAACATGGATCCAGGTGAGATATTAAAAACAAATAGCGATTTTGGAGATAAAGAATAGTAGATTTGCGTGTAGCCGACAAATTCTGGGCAATATCCCTACTTAATACAATACAAATACTGAGCATATAATCATAAAATTCCAGTACTGGTTTCTGGTTATAGTGAATAAAAACAGTGGGATGAAATAAAAACAATATACTCGATATTGATATTCAGCTCTCTGCAGCAATCACAGAATGAATATCCAGTTAGTCAGTCCACTCCGGATAGACCGCACTGTTACAGTGGCTGTGTGTTAAGTCTAGCTGTTAATGCGATGCTAAGCAAACCAATCTACGATGCTAGAGGAACATGGTCCAATATGTAATCCTATTTGAGTTTAAAAGACAGCAATACTGCAAGGTTGTGCTAATATTGTGTGTAGAGAAAAATGGATTATTTAAGCACTATTTGTGGGATTGACAAAGATCGTGTGTGATACTATACACACCTACAATGTGGTTTTACGAATTGGTGGGTGACTAAAACACTGATTATGTGTATAATAGTGATCGTGTGTGGTACTATACACACCTACAACGTGGTTTTAAAAAACAATGATGTTGATGTGTGATGCACTAACTATGGCCTCGCTTCCATTGAGTCGTTAAAAATGGAGCCGTAAGCTACCGAAGCGGACGACAGCTAAAAGTAATTTACGGCTCCATTTTAGTACCAGGTTTCCATTGAAAAGATTAGCGTGTTGCGCGCAGTCGCTCTTTTCGGCCGTACGTAAGTTTGCGTTGCCAACCGATGTCGGATTTGTCGAAAAGCGCGCCATAACAAGTGCATTGCCATGGTAACCCGACCTCTGTCTATAAGAATAACGGTTTGCGCCTGCGCTCTTTACCTGTGATCGCCTCTAGAGAGAAAGACACGGGAGCTAGTTGCGTTGGTAGGAGTTTTGGGTTTTTGAGAGTTGTTTGAGAGTTAGTGGAGAGTTTGATATTTTATTTTCATATATTCTTATTGTAGGCCTCATATAATATTAGGAAAACACACACACACACACACACATCCATACATTAGTTAATTAACACACATTAGTTTATACACACAAACACACACATACACACTTTTATTTGATACAAACACATTCACATTTTTTTTTATTTCATTAACCCCCATATCCCCATCTTCCTTTATTACTCCTTTCATTAATCCCCTTATTCCACTTCCCATCCCCCCTTTGACTACCCTTCCCTTCCTCACTATATAACTTTTTTTTTTATATACATTTTGCCCATCCTATTTTTTTTTTTTTACATCCCATATTTTTTGTTTCATTTGACTATATAGCCCACCCCTTTCTTCATGTGCATCCCTTATTATTTTTCTATAATTTTGTTCTAATCCTCCTTAGTTTTTCCTTTTTCATTTACATCCCTTTGTTTATTTTCACCCCCACATTTTATTTTTATTTGGAGGGATATAGAATAGAGATAGTTAGGGTCTAGATAGGTTAGGTAGTTAGTTTTGGGGCTATTTAATTTAGGGTTTAGTTAGGTGAATTAGTGTAGTTAGGTAAGCTAGGGACTTTAGTGTTAGGTTAGAGTTAGGGAGGAAGGAGAAAGGGATGGATAGGCCTAGTGGAGTTGGGAAGGGGATGGCTAGGGGGAGGGCAGTGGAGAGGGTGGATAGAGGGAGGGGGAGGCGGGAAGTAGGGAGTAGTATGGGCAGGAATAGGGGCCGAGGTTTGGGTGGAGGATTTGTCCTTCCTCAAACCCTGGCAGAGGAGGGAAGGAGAGAGGGTGGAAGAGGAATGGAGGTGGGAGGAGTGAGGAGGAGTCAGCCTCAGCTAGGCACAAAAAGAAAAGGGAAAGTGGGGCAGACTGTGGCAAGTGGGGGTGGGGCTGGTGGTAGCCTGTCACAGCCTGCAGGGACAGAGGAGGTAGAGAGGGCTGGTCCCCAGTCACAGGAGGGAGAGTCTGTGTCTGCTGGCCCTTCAGGTGTGAAGGGCAGGCTAAGAGAGGAGAGGTACTCTGAGGAGGAGAAGGAGGCTCTTGTTGAGGCCTACTTGGAGAGGGCAGCTCAGCTGGAGAACCCTAACCTGAGGCCGGGTGTCCGGAATAAGCTGTGGGAGGAGATTTGAGTGGCAGTCAGCTGCTTAGGACGTAATCGTTCTACTGCCAGCATTAAACACCGCTATCATGACTGCAGGAGGGAAACCAAAGCTAAGCTGGCACAGCAGGCCAAATATGCACGTGGGACAGGTGGTGGTCCTAGCAAGAGAATACACCTAAGGTCATGGGAGGAGATGCTGTCCAATGTAATCTCGGATGAATCTGTTCACGGATGTAAGGGGACAATGGACACCTCTGTGCCACCTGAAGAGGTGTATGAAGGTGAATATTCAATATTAAATATAACCATATATGTGATGTATATATGTTGTATATCATAAATACTCATCTGTGTTTAGCTATGAATCTAAATTTACATAGTTGTATTTAATATGTTCAGCAAGCACTCTGTATTGTATATCTGCTCCGACAAGCAAGAATATTGATAATATAATATCCAAGAATATTAAGCATTTCATATAAATCATGTGTCATTGTCCTTAAAGGGACACTGTACCCAAATTTATTATTTTGTGAATCAGATGCAGCATGCAATTTTAAGCAACTTTCTAATTTACTACTATAATCAATTTCTCTTCGTTCTCTTGCTATCTTTATATGAAAAAGAAGGCATCTAAGCTTTTTTCTAAGTTCAGAACTCTGGACAGCAGTTTTTGATTGGTGGATGCATTTATCCACCAATCAGCAAGGACAACCTAGGTTGTTCACCAAAAATGGGCCACCATCTAAACTTACATTCTTGCATTTCAAATAAAGATACCAAGAGAATAAAGAACATTTGAAAATAGGAGTAAATCCGAAAGTTGATTAAAATTGCATGCTCTATCTGAAGCACAAAAGAAAATATTTGGGTACAGTGTCCCTTTAACAATGTTCCTTTAAGACACAGTCTGTATTGTTATGCTACAAAGTAATATATTCTATTAGATAGATAATGTAAACATACCGTATATTTATTTGTAGGTTACGAACAGGAGGAGTATGAAGCTGCACCAACACCACAGCAGGATGTTCCTACATTCACTGAGGAGGATGAGGATATCTATGGTGACACTACCTCCTATATCAGCCTCTTAGAAGATTATATGCAGCAGCCTAGGGCATATGAGGTGGAGGATGTATCATGCCCTTCTCCATCTACCTCGGAGACCACATTTCATGTTTTGGGTTCTGAACCCCAGCAGACTCATCCTCCTCAACAATGGCAGTTCATGCATACTTCGCAGCAACAAATGGCACAGCCCCGACAGCTGCACCCACCGCAGCAGATGATGCACCCCCCACAACATCCTCAGCAGCAGATGATGCACCCCCCACAACATCCTCCTCAGCAGCAGATGATGCACCCCCCACAACATCCTCCTCAGCAGCAGATGATGCACCCACCACGACATCATTATCCTCAGCAGCAGATGATGCACCCACCACAGCAGCATACAGATCTGCATCATCTGTACTATATGCCTCCCACTCCTATGGCACAACAGGAATCCACACCACCACCCACTGCACCCACCAATGTATTGCCAACAGTGCCATCACAGACAACCTCACAGTCACCAATACGGAGAGACAGCCCTGGAAACAGCCAATTATTAGTTCCTGAGACACCAACTGTACAACAGGGTCCGGCACAGTCCCAGCAGGATGATCTACTGAGGCTCATACATAGAGAGCTTAGGCTGTCCAGGCTCCAGCAGCAGCAGGATTTGAGAAGGATACAGAGCCAAATGGACATCCATAATGCCTCACTCGTCCGCCTGGCAGAGGCAGTGGAGAGTCTCGCGGATAGGCCCCAAACTCCATCCTCCCTTGCATCCTCTGTCATCTCCCTGCAGGACCCTGAATCCCGGTTATTAGCCTCACATTCAGCTGGTGGGCGTCGCACAAGACGCCACACTGCCCCCCTAAGTACCTCTCCTCCAAAGTCAAAATCCCGCCGCAAGAATTAATTAATATTCTTTTTTTTCCACCCAAGATATATCATATCTAATTTTTGCACTAAAGCACTTTTTTAAGTGCGATTTTCATCTCATAAATATGCATCCATTTTTCTAATCCAAATTTGAACATATATCTTAATATTATTCTAATAGCTGTTTATCTGCTAAAAATGAACAGCTTTATTCATTTTTATTTCACATGATGTCAATTAATATGCAGGTGTACATTGTTGATAAATTTATGTGTCCTTTTATTGAGGATATTATGCCGTTTAAGAATACTTGGGGATACGTGTCTGAAATTTATACAGTATATGCTCTCTAACATTAGTCAACGTGACATGTAAATGTTATGATTTATATTCCACAAGCATATGTTGTTTGCTCCTTCAGATGAAGCTAATAAGGGTTATACAGTTACAGAAGAGTTGAAAAGTAAATACTCCTTCCTGTTGATATGGCCAAATACCTTGCATTCATTCTTATAGTCCTATGTGGAATGTAATATCTGAAATATATACCTATCATGACTAATACCTATTATGACTAATACACTCCTTTTTGTCAAGATTATTATTCAATATTTAGAATAATTAGATAAATGTATCTTTATGATATTTAAGCACTGATGTATACACAACATATATGTGATTGCCATGATATAGAGGTGATTAATACATTTTAATTGACATCATATGAACAGACACAGACTCTCCCTGGGACCAATGCACAATGCACTTTTAAAATGTTTCAATAACTCCATGTTAAAGACAATACTTCATATCTCTTGAAGTATGTAATATTAAGCACTTGTGTATTTTGGTTAATAGTCTAAATATTGCAAATGTATTATCTGCTTTAGCAGACATGACATTACATATATTTTATAAATATTAGTACTATGACACATAACTTTAATGTGTCATCATTTTGTATTGAATAAATATGATTTTCACATTGAAAATTACATTTGAATGAGGGTAAATCTGTAATAATAAAACTCATCTTCATGATAAACAACTTATTTCCTTTGAATTATTTTTCTATATGTATTGAGATTATATATAGCATCCCTGGGCAAAGGTTTCATTTTGAATAGGTAGATATTTTATTTATTTTTATAATATTTTACCAGGAAAGATACATTGAGATTTCTATAGTTTTCAAGTATGTCCTGGGTCCACAAAACATTGCATTGATACAATGGGTACAATAAAATAAAAAACAATAATAATAAACGATATATGCACAAAAATTTAACATAGAACCGGTAGGAAATATATAATCAACAATGACAGGTGCATTCTGTTTTGAGATATGTAGAGAGGGATCTCTTAAAGGATATTAGGCATGGGGAAGGTTTAAAAATGTGCGGGAGGTCGTTCCATAATTGTGGTGCTTGCATATATTTTTATATGCACATACATATTGAAATTTCTATGACAACATGGGTGCAAATATTCCTATACATAGGACCAATAAATGTAGCATATATAATGTTATTTGTACATTGAAACACTCATAATTTTTTTGTGATTTGCAATTTCAATGAGAAACAGGCCTCAAAAAGCTCTTTTTTCCTCCTTTACACCTAGTTGAGCTGGGGGTAATATTTCTCAATGTATCGACAGCCTCCGACAGTGTATTAACGGTTAGCGCTTTCAATGGAAACCTGGTATAATTTATCGATTAACGGCTTCTATTACTTTCTATGGGACGCGAAAATCTTTTCGACAGCCGAAGTCCGGCAGCCGATATTGAGGTATAACGCGCCATTGGAAACAGTCGTTAAACGCTATTGCTTTCGACAGCATATTTAACGGTTTGCGAGTGCACGCAAACTGAATTACAACTCAATGGAAGCGAGGCCTATGTGTTTAACAAGACTTTTGAAATATCCCTATGTGGATAATAGGTGCTGTGCAGTGTTAATTGCAAACAGGGGTTGCTATGTGTTAAGTGCAGCAATGATTATAATGTGACACATACTCTATAATATCGCAACAATAGTGGGATAGTGAAAAAAACTTAAAATTAAAATTCAACGGTGCACATTCTCATACAGTTCAAAGCAACAATATCAAATGGAAAATACAATATAAAAACAATATGAATTATTCTTGAATAAAAAATTTTGTGGTGATCACCCAAACAATGAAAAAAAGAGAGAAAAAAATGGCCAAGACAAAAAAGATGTTGTGTTCAGTCCGTGAAAAAAATAAAAAATAAAATTGAAAATATATTTGAAAGTTCCACAGTCTTATGTGCAATATCCTTAGAAGTTATAGCCTATTACAGTCATATGTGTTGTATCCTTGAAAATTGTAACCTATGATCGTGGAGTTGTGAGATCCAGATAATCTGGGTCCCTCTTCTTAGATACCAATAGTGTATCAACGTTTCTAGATGGCCGTCCCCAAGCTATCCCTAAAGTGGGGAAAGAAATATACAATAGTGCAGATTGTTTTTGTTCTCTTAGTATAAAAGGAGTAGTACTCACCAGCCGACACGTTTTGGTCTTAACCAAGACCTTTATCAAGACTGGTATGTGTTATATAATCTGATCTTATATACCGGAGTTATGACCGGTGTCTTTAGTGAACCGGACGTATTTGATTGTATTGCTTCCGGTATTTTGTTAAACATTTTCTAAATATGACTTCATTAAACAATAATAAAAAACTCCTTACTAGGTATATGTACTCATTATAAGGTTTATATTAATCGTTCTGTTTATGTATATCTTAGCGATTAAATTGGTTTATATTTTCATATGATTAGTCTTTTATGCGATCATTTCTCATTCAGACCTGGCATTCTTCATTTGTTTTCTCCAACATTGGTGTGTCCCGTCCACGGCGTCATCCATAACTTGTGGGAATATTCTCCTCCCCAACAGGAAATGGCAAAGAGCACAGCAAAAACTGTCCATATAGTCCCTCCCAGGCTCCGCCCCCCCAGTCATTCTCTTTGCCGCTCTGAACAAGTAGCATCTCCACGGAGATGGTGAAGAGTATGTGGTGTTTAGTTGTAGTTTTTATTCTACTATCAAGAGTTTGTTATTTTAAAATAGTGCTGGTATGTACTATTTACTCTGAAACAGAAAGAGATGAAGAGTTCTGTTTATGAGAGGAGTATGATTTTAGCAGCAGTAACTAAAATCGATTGCTGTTCCCACACAGGACTGTTGAGCTGAGAGAACTTCAGTTGGGGGGAACAGTTTGCAGATTTTTCTGCTTAAGGTATGACTAGCCATTTTTCTAACAAGACTGTGTAATGCTGGAAGGCTGTCATTTTTCCCCTCATGGGGATCGGTAAGCCATTTTCTTAGTCTCAAACAGAATAAAGGGCTTAATATGGGCTATAAACTGGTAGACACTTTTATGGGCTAAATCGATTGCTTTATTTAGGTATTTTATACAGTTTGAAGTTGATTTTCACACTTTATAACTTTGGGGAACGTTTTTTACGTCAGGCACTTGTTTAGACACCTTCCCAGTCAGGAAGGGCCTTTCTCTGTAGTAGACAGAGCCTCATTTTCGCGCCATTACTGCACAGTTACTTTTGAGATCAGTACATGCAGCTGCATGTGTGTGGGTCTGGAATTCATTGAAAAGGTTCCTAGAAGGCTTCATTTGGTATCGTATACTCCCCTGGGTTTGGTGAAGTCGCAGCAAAGGCTGGGGCTGGGACTGTAAGGGGGTTAAAATTGTAAACGGCTCCGGTTTCCACATTTTAAGGGTTAACAGCCTGAAATTTGGGGTGCAATGCTTTGAATGCTTTAAGACACTGTGGTGAAATTTTGGTTAAGATTGAATAATTCCTTCATAGTTTTTCACATATTCAGTAATAAAGTGTGCCCTGTTTAAAATTTAAAGAGACAGTAACGGTTTTGTTTTAAAACGTTTTTTGTACTTTATTAACAAGTTTAAGCCTGTTTATCATGTCTGTGCCTTCAGTTAGATCATGTTCTGTATGTATGGAAGCCAATGTGTCTCCCCCTTCTAAAATGTGTGATAATTGTGCCATAGCGTCCAAACAAAGTAAGGACAGTACTGTCACAGATAGTAAAGTTGCCCAAGATGATTCCTCAGATGAAGGGAGTAGACATAGTTCTACATCATCTCCTTCTGTGTCTACACCAGTTTTGCCCACGCAGGAGACCCCTAGTACTTCTAGCGCGCCAATGCTTGTTACTATGCAATAATTGACGGCAGTAATGGATAACTCCATAGCAAATATTTTATCCAAAATGCCTGCATTTCAGAGAAAGCGCGATTGCTCTGTTTTAAACACTGTAGAGCAGGAAGGCAATGATGATAATTTTTCTGTCATACCCTCACACCAATCTGAAGTGGCAATGAGGGAGGTTTTGTCAGATGGGGAAATTTCTGATTCAGGAAGAATTTCTCAGCAGGCAGAACCTGATGTTGTGACATTTAAATTTAAATTAGAGCATCTCCGCGCACTGCTTAAGGAGGTGCTATCTACTCTGGATGATTGTGACAATCTGGTCATCCCAGAAAAATTGTGCAAGATGGACAAGTTCCTAGAGGTCCCGGTGCCCCCCGATGCTTTTCCAATACCCAAGCGGGTGGCGGACATAGTGAATAAGGAGTGGGAGAAGCCAGGCATACCTTTTGTCCCTCCTCCTATATTTAAGAAATTATTTCCCATAGTCGACCCCAGAAAGGACTTATGGCAAACAGTTCCTAAGGTCGAGGGGGCGGTTTCTACACTAGCCAAACGCACGACCATTCCTATTGAGGACAATTGTGCTTTCAAAGATCCTATGGATAAAAAATTGGAGGGTTTGCTTAAAAAGATTTTTGTACAGCAAGGTTACCTCCTTCAACCTATTTCGTGTATTATTCCTGTCACTACAGCAGCGTGGTTCTGGTTCGAAGAACTAGAAAAATCGCTCAGTAGAGAGACTCCATATGAGGAAGTTATGGACAGAATTCACGCACTTAAGTTAGCTAATTCCTTTATTTTAGATGCCGCTTTGCAGTTAGCGAGATTAGCGGCGAAAAATTCAGGGTTTGCAATTGTGGCGCGCAGAGCGCTCTGGCTAAAGTCTTGGTCAGCGGATGTATCTTCCAAGACAAAATTGCTTGATATCCCTTTCAAAGGTAAGACCCTCTTTGGGCCAGAATTGAGAGATTATTTCAGACATCACTGGGGGTAAGGGCCATGCCCTCCCACAATATAGGCCTTTCAAGGCTAAGAATAAGTCCAATTTTCGTTCCTTTCGCAATTTCAGGAACGGACCGGTCTCCAACTCTGCAGCCTCTAGACAAGAGGGTAATGCTTCCCAGACTAAACCAGCTTGGAAACCGATGCAAGGCTGGAACAAGGGTAAGCAGGCCAAGAAACCTGCTGCTGCTACCAAAACAGCATGAAGGGGTAGCCCCCGATCTGGGACCGGATCTAGTAGGGGGCAGACTCTCTCTCTTTGCTCAGGCTTGGGCAAGAGATGTTCAGGATCCCTGGGCACTAGAAATAGTCTCTCAGGGTTATCTTCTAGAATTCAAGGAACTACCCCCAAGGGGAAGGTTCCACATGTCTCGCTTATCTTCAAACCAAATAAAGAGACAGGCATTCTTACATTGTGTAGAAAACCTGTTAAAAATGGGAGTGATACACCCAGTTCCAACTGTGGAACAAGGTCTGGGGTTTTACTCAAATCTGTTTGTAGTTCCCAAAAAAGAGGGAACTTTCAGACCAATTCTGGATTTAAAAATTCTAAACAAATTTCTCAGAGTGCCATCGTTCAAAATGGAAACTATTCGAACGATTTTACCTACAATCCAGGAGGGTCAATTTATGACTACCGTGGATCTAAAGGATGCGTATCTACATATTCCTATCCACAAAGATCATCATCAGTTCCTAAGGTTCGCCTTTCTGGACAAACATTACCAGTTTGTGGCTCTCCCATTTGGACTAGCCACTGCTCCAAGGATTTTCACAAAGGTGCTCGGGTCCCTTCTAGCGGTTCCAAGGGGCATTTTCAGTGGCACCTAACTTGGACGACATCCTAATTCAAGCGTCGTCTCTTTCAAAAGCAAAGGCTCACACAGACATTGTTCTAGCCTTTCTCAGATCTCACTGGTGGAAGGTGAACATAGAAAAAAGTTCCCTGTCTCCGTCGACAATAGATTCTTTAGAAATTAAGATTTTCCTGACAGATGTCAGAAAGTCAAAGCTTCTAAACGCTTGTCAAGTTCTTCACTCTGTTCTACGGCCTTCCATAGCTCAGTGCATGGAAGTAGTAGGGTTGATGGTTGCAGCAATGGACATAGTTCCTTTTGCGCGAATTCATCTAAGACCATTACAACTGTGCATGCTCAAACAGTGGAATGGATACTATACAGACTTGTCTCCAATGATTCAAGTAGATCAGAAGACCAGAGACTCACTCCGTTGGTGGCTGACCCAGGATCACCTGTCCCAGGGAATGAGCTTCCGCAGACCAGAGTGGGTTATCGTCACGACCGACGCCAGTCTATTAGGCTGGGGCGCGGTCTGGGATTCCCTGAAAGCTCAGGGTCTATGGTCCCGGGAAGAGTCTCTTCTCCCGATAAACATTCTGGAACTGAGAGCGATATTCAATGCTCTCCGGGCTTGGCCTCAACTAGCAAAGGCCAGATTCATAAGATTCCAATCAGACAACATGACGACTGTTGCTTACATCAACCATCAGGGGGGAACAAGGAGTTCTCTGGCGATGAGAGAGGTGACCAAAATCATCAAATGGGCGGAGGATCACTCCTGCCACCTATCTGCGATCCACATCCCAGGAGTAGACAACTGGGAGGCGGATTATCTGAGTCGTCAGACTTTCCATCCGGGGGAGTGGGAACTCCACCCGGAGGTGTTTGCCCAGTTGACCCAATTATGGGGCATTCCAGACATGGATCTGATGGCGTCTCGTCAGAACTTCAAGGTTCCTTGCTACGGGTCCAGATCCAGGGATCCCAAGGCGACTCTAGTGGATGCATTGGTGGCGCCTTGGGCCTTCAACCTAGCTTATGCGTTTCCACCGTTCCCTCTCATTCCCAGGCTGGTAGCCAGGATCAAACAGGAGAAGGCCTCTGTGATTTTGATAGCTCCTGCGTGGCCACGCAGGACTTGGTATGCAGACCTGGTGAATATGTCATCGGCTCCACCTTTGAGACAGGATCTTCTAGTACAAGGTCCATTCGAACATCCAAATCTAGTTTCTCTCCAGCTGACTGCTTGGAAATTGAACGCTTGATTTTATCTAAGCGTGGGTTTTCGGATTCTGTGATAGATACTCTGGTACAAGCCAGAAAACCTGTGACTAGAAAGATTTACCATAAAATATGGAAAAGATATATCTGTTGGTGTGAATCCAAGGGATTCTCATGGAGTAAGATTAAAATTCCTAGGATCCTTTCCTTTCTCCAAGAAGGTTTGGATAAGGGATTGTCAGCGAGTTCTCTAAAAGGACAGATTTCTGCTTTATCTGTCTTGTTACACAAACGACTGGCAGCTGTGCCAGATGTTCAAGCTTTTGTTCAGGCTTTGGTCAGGATCAAGCCTGTTTACAGACCTTTGACTCCTCCCTGGAGTCTAAATTTAGTTCTTTCAGTTCTTCAAGGGGTTCCGTTTGAACCCTTACATTCCATAGATATCAAGTTGTTATCTTGGAAAGTTCTGTTTTTGGTTGCTATTTCTTCTGCTAGAAGAGTTTCTGAATTATCTGCTCTACAGTGTAATCCGCCCTATCTGGTGTTCCATTCAGATAAGGTTGTTTTGCGTACTAAACCTGGTTTCCTTCCAAAAGTTGTTTCCAACAAGAATATTAACCAGGAAATAGTTGTGCCTTCTTTGTGCCCGAATCCAGTTTCAAAGAAGGAACGTTTGTTACACAATTTAGATGTAGTCCGTGCTTTAAAGTTCTATTTAGAAGCAACAAAGGATTTCATTCAGACAAACGTCTTCTCTGTTTGTCGTTTATTCTGGCAAGAGGAGAGGTCAAAAAGCTACTGCTACCTCTCTTTCCTTTTGGCTGAAAAGCATCATCCGATTGGCTTACGAGACTGCCGGACGGCAGCCTCCCGAACGAATCACAGCTCACTCTACTAGGGCTGTGGCTTCCACTTGGGCCTTCAAGAACGAGGCTTCTGTTGATCAGATATGTAAGGCAGCGACTTGGTCTTCTCTGCACACTTTTGCCAAATTCTACAAATTTGATACTTTTGCTTCTTCGGAGGCTATTTTTGGGAGAAAGGTTTTGCAAGCCGTGGTGCCTTCTGTTTAGGTAACCTGATTTGCTCCCTCCCTTCATCCGTGTCCTAAAGCTTTGGTATTGGTTCCCACAAGTTATGGATGACGCCGTGGACCGGACACACCAATGTTGGAGAAAACAGAATTTATGCTTACCTGATAAATTACTTTCTCCAACGGTGTGTCCGGTCCACGGCCCGCCCTGGTTTTTTAATCAGGTTTGATAAATTTCTTTCTTTAACTACAGTCACCACGGCACCCTATAGTTTCTCCTTTTTTTCTCCTGTCCGTCGGTCAAATGACTGGGGGGCGGAGCCTGGGAGGGACTATATGGACAGTTTTTGCTGTGCTCTTTGCCATTTCCTGTTGGGGAGGAGAATATTCCCACAAGTTATGGATGACACCGTGGACCGGACACACCGTTGGAGAAAGTAATTTATCAGGTAAGCATAAATTCTGTTTTTTTTTAATTCAGGGTAATGTGTTATGTTAAATCAACCGCTTCTTTCTTTTAACAGATAACATGATCCTGGATCGGTTCTTTTTTATTTATTTACCTATTTGGTACTTTTAACGTATATTGTTCCCCTGTCATTGGTTCCTTTCAGAGGTGTGTGAAGAGTAAGTTTCTATTGGTTCTATTGGTACTTTGACTTGTATTGTACCGCTGCTGTTCTGTCCATATATTCATATATACATCTTTAAGTGCTATTTTAGTTCTTGTGTCCCCTCTAGTGTTATGTTTTATTATTGTATTCAATTTAATGTATATTCTCTGTTCTATCTCTGACCTTTTTGAGGTCACTTCCTGCCTCCATTTTTGTTTCACTTGTGTGTGTAAATTAGTTTCACTTTCAATGTGTAAAGTTTGCTAGAACTTTCTGCTAATAGCTTTGTAGAGGCAAATTCTTTTTATCTGGCAATTACCACTTCTGGAACCTCAGAATTCTTGTTTGCAACAATAAAGCTTGAAGGATTCATAAATCTCTGCTGTGGAATTTGTTTGAGTTAAAGCTACTGCTGGATTCTAATAAACTGTAAGTAAATTGCGTGTCTAACTTTCAATCAGAAGACAGTCATCTTGCAAACAGTAGATGAAAACAGAATAGTAAAAAGAATACCTTCAGAGTTATTAATCTTCAATAGAAAGACTCATATTTGTTAAACTGTACACAGCTCAGTGTGTAACTAAGGACTTTATATAATGAAAAGCTGCATTGCTTGCTGCACACAGCTCAGTAAATGTCTCTGCATTTAACAAGGAAGATTCCATTAAGCATATGCACTCACACAAGATATCTGCAGCTGAGAAGTGTACACTGAACTTTTGTATAAACTGTCAGTTTCCTCAGAGAAATTTATGACTGCAGTTAAATAGCTCTAATCTAGTTACTTAAAATGTCTGAAAAAGAAATTGCAATACAAGGTACACTGTCACAGGAGAAAGAGCAGAGCATTAGACCACAGCATACAATAAAACCCACTGAGAAAGTCATTCAAAGTTATCAAGCTGAGAAAGATGAATTAGTGGATGCATTGGATGAAATGTGGGAGAAGCTTAGAAAATGTGTGTCTTTAGCAAATGAAACTATTAATGACAAAGAACAGTTAAACAAGATTGCTGACAGACTTAATGCTTGTTATGAAAATTATGAAAGGTTGTCACGCAAATATTTTAATCTGCTATCAAAAACTAATGTTGAGGAAACTGTGCAAATTCAAACCCAGTTTAATGAATCTAATCTACAGCGCAAGAAAGTAGTGCAAAGCACATTAGCAACAGTTGAAAGCAGGATTGCAGACTTGCTAGAATCCAGATCACAGCGTGCTGCTTCAACAATTCGCTCTGCTAAATCTAGAAGTACTTCCTCTTCATCTATAAGCTCCGCCATTATCAAAGCACGTGCAGAAGCAGAAGCTGCAATGGTGCGCGCCTCTTTTAGCAAAAAAGAAGCAACACTGAAAATGGAGGCAGCAAAACAGGAGAAGGAAAAAGAAAAGGCTTCAGCTGGATTAAATGTATCCGCGAACCCATACTATCCATCAGCATTCAATTCCTATTACCCAAGTGATCTTCAGGCACCTCAAGTAACAAAGACTGAAAGGTTAGAGATGTCTGAGTTTGCAAGGTATATGATTCGACGTGAGCTTACTAATACAAGTCTTACAAAATTTGATGATCTGCCAGAGAACTACAGGTCTTGGAAGTCTACATTCAAGACTGCTGTTGAAGATTTAGGTATTATCTGCTAGAGAAGAGCTTGATCTGCTGGTAAAGTGGTTAGGTGCTGAATCTGCAGAACGTGTAAAGAGGCTCAGAGCTGTCCATGTAGACAACCTAGTTGCAGGTTTAAAAATGGTTTGGGAACGTTTGGATCAGACCTATGGTAGTCCAGAAGTAATTGAAAATTCCCTTTTAAAGAAAATCCAAAAATTTCCAAAAGTCACAGTTAGGGACAATCGCACGCTACAAGAGTTAAGTGATCTTCTGCTGGAACTAGAAGCAGCTAAAGCAGATCCATGTCTATCAGGACTGAGTTATCTTGATACTGCACAAGGTGTGAATCCAATTGTGGCTAAGTTACCTCATGCTCTTCAAGATAAATGGGCAACACAAGGATCAAGATACAAGCAAGAGAATAATGTATCATTCCCTCCCTTTTCCTTTTTCAGTAAGTTCATCCAAGATATAGCAAAGACAAGAAATGATCCAAGTTTCTCTTTAACCAAATTAAATCAGTGGGCGGTGACTTCTCCAGAACATGAGAAAGAAACTTCAAGATTCAAGAACTCAAAGAAATCAGTATTTGTCCAAAATACAGATGTAGCACCTTCCAGACAGGAAATGCAAAGTGAGAAATTAAAGAATTTAATTCAAGAATGCCCATTGCACAAGAAGCCTCACCCACTTAAGAAATGTTGTAGCTTTAGAGAAAAACCTTTGCAAGAACGCATAGAGCTTCTTAAAAATTATGGACTATGCTTCAGGTGCTGTGCTTCAACAGATCATCTTTCTAGAAACTGTAAAGTCAATATTAGATGTTCAGAATGCAATAGTGACAGACATGTGTTTGCTCTCCACCCAGAGTCTTCAAGTTCCCTTCCACTTGAAAGTATTGCCCCTGCTGAAAAGCATGGCGGGGAGAAAGAAGAAGAGACAACAAACAAAACATCTGTTGCTTCTAAATGTACTGAAATATGCGGAGAAGGACTTAGTGGACGGTCCTGCTCTAAAATATGTCTTGTTAAAGTGTATCCTAAGGGAGAGCCTGATAAATCAGTAAGAATGTATGCAATTCTGGATGATCAAAGTAATCGATCACTGGCTAGAACTGAATTCTTCAACATATTCAAGGTAAATGGTAATCCTTCATCTTACACCCTTGGTACATGTGCAGGTCAGTTTGAAACAAAAGGAAGAAGAGCTAGTGATTTCATAATAGCTTCTATTACAGATGGTATACAGTTGCCTTTACCTACACTTATTGAATGCAATCAAATACCAGATAACAGGGATGAGATTCCTACGCCAGAAATAGCCCATTACCATCCTCATATGAAACACATAGCTAGTTGCATACCAGCTCTAGAGAAGAATGCCCAGATATTGCTTTTACTTGCTAGAGACATTCTACGAATACACAAGGTACGCCAGCAATGTAATGGACCTCATAATTCTCCATATGCTCAGAGACTTGACCTTGGCTGGGTAATAGTTGGAGATGCCTGTATAGGAAAGATCTACAGAACAGATATTACTAACTCCTTGAAAACTAATGTGTTAATTAATGGACGTCCATCTTACTTTGAGCCATGCCCAAATCACTACCATGTAAAGGAAAAACCTGGAATCTATGAACATTCATACTATGCCAGTCAAGATGATATAGTTACTCCCTTACCAGATGATGACAACATTGGAAGTACAGTGTTCCACACAACACAGCATGACAATAAACTAGCTCCTTCTATCGAAGATAAAGAATTTCTCAAGTTAATGGACAAAGAGTTTTACAAGGATGACTCAAACAGTTGGGAAGCCCCTCTGCCATTTCGCAATCCAAGACAAAGGTTACCTAACAACAGAGTTCAAGCACTCTCTAGACTTTCTTCCTTACAACCTACTCTAGAGAAAGATCCAAAGATAAAAGAACACTTTGTATCATTCATGCAGAAGATATTTGAAAATAAGCATGCAGAGCCAGCTCCTCCACTAAAAGAAGGTGAAGAATGTTGGTATCTTCCTTCATTTGGCGTCTATCATCCATGCAAACCAGGTCAAATAAGGGTTGTGTTTGATTCAAGTGCACAGTATGAAGGCATGTCACTCAATAGTGTTCTTATTACTGGACCTAACCTTACTAACAGTCTCTTAGGAGTATTGATCAGGTTCAGGAAAGAACCTGTAGCATTCATGGCTGACATACAACAGATGTTCTATTGTTTCATTGTTAGAGAAGGCAATAGGAATTACCTCAGGTTTTTGTGGCATCGCAACAATGATACTAGTGCTGAGATAATAAATATGGAACAGAAGCCAGACAATATGTAGAAAGAAACTTCTATGTGGATGATGGAATCAAGTCTGTACCGACAGATGAAGAAGCCATTGATCTGCTTAAAAGAACACAAAAGATGCTATCTGTAGCAAACTTAAGGCTTCATAAAATAGTCTCAAACAGCAGCAAGGTGTTGAAAGCCTTTCCTCCAGCAGACCATGCAACGGACCTCAAAGACTTAGATATAGGTACAGATACACCACCTGTACAACAAAGTCTTGGTCTACATTGGAACATATAAACTGATGAATTTGTTTTCAAAGTTTCTACTGATGAAAAGTCATACACTAGACGTTGTGTTTTATCAATTATTAACAGTCTTTATGACCCACTGGGGTTTGTAGCTCCAGTGACTATACAAGGAAAGTCTCTGCTTAGACAGCTTTCATCTGAGTCAAAATCCTGGGATACTTTACTACCTACAGAGAAACGTCAGATGTGGGAAAAGTGGACGGATTCTTTGAAGGCTCTTGAAAAGCTCTGTATTACACGTTGTTATGCTTCTACATCTCTATCAACAGCTACAGTAACAGAGATCTACATCTTCTCAGATGCATCTACAGAAGCTAATGCAGCTGTGGCCTACCGAAAAGTGACCGACATTGAAGAAAAACCACATGAAGGATTTATCAGCAACCGAGTAGAACACATCAGGAGATCTACAAAACCAGAGCAATGGTATTACGTACCTACTGACCAAAATACTGCAGATCTTGCAACCAGGTCATTAACTTCAGCACAATTCATGAAATTGACATGGTTGACAGGACCCGCATTCTTGTTAAACGCTACAGTTACAACATCAACCAGTACTACATTTGAGTTTGTGGGACTTGATAAAGAGAAAGCTACTACACTTCTTACCAGTGTACCTGGTCTTGGATTACAGAAGTTGTACTTCTTCTATTTCACATGGACTGTGATTATACTCGTAGACACTGGTTGACAATTTGTAAGGATTACAATAGAGAGATGACTACATGGGACAGTGCCAGCCCTGCTTCTCTTCAAGAATTATCATGTGAACACAACATGGACTTATGTTTGCGATTGCATTTTGTATATTTTTCTCTCATTCTTTGTCTTGCAGGTCTCATGGACAAAGACGCTTCAATCAACATTTTTATGTTTATTGGTTGATTTATATAGTGGTATCTACAGATACCAGACGGGGAGTGTTCTGTCCATATATTAATATGTACATCTTTAAGTGCTATTTTAGTTCTTGTGTTCCCTCTAGTGTTATGTTTTATTATTGTATTCAATTTAATGTATATTCTCTGTTCTACCTCTGACCTTTTTGAGGTCACTTCCTGCCTCCATTTTTGTTTCACTTGTGTGTGTAAATTAGTTTCACTTTCAATGTGTAAAGTTTGCTAGAACTTTCTGCTAATAGCTTTGTAGAGGCAAATTCTTTTTATCTGGCAATTACCACTTCTGGAACCTCAGAATTCTTGTTTGCAACAATAAAGCTTGAAGGATTCATAAATCTCTGCTGTGGAATTTGTTTGAGTTAAAGCTACTGCTGGATTCTAATAAACTGTAAGTAAATTGCGTGTCTAACTTTCAATCAGAAGACAGTCATCTTGCAAACAGTAGATGAAAACAGAATAGTAAAAAGAATACCTTCAGAGTTATTAATCTTCAATAGAAAGACTCATATTTGTTAAACTGTACACAGCTCAGTGTGTAACTAAGGACTTTATATAATGAAAAGCTGCATTGCTTGCTGCACACAGCTCAGTAAATGTCTCTGCATTTAACAAGGAAGATTCCATTAAGCATATGCACTCACACAAGATATCTGCAGCTGAGAAGTGTACACTGAACTTTTGTATAAACTGTCAGTTTCCTCAGAGAAATTTATGACTGCAGTTAAATAGCTCTAATCTAGTTACTTAAAATGTCTGAAAAAGAAATTGCAATACAAGGTACACTGTCACAGGAGAAAGAGCAGAGCATTAGACCACAGCATACAATAAAACCCACTGAGAAAGTCATTCAAAGTTATCAAGCTGAGAAAGATGAATTAGTGGATGCATTGGATGAAATGTGGGAGAAGCTTAGAAAATGTGTGTCTTTAGCAAATGAAACTATTAATGACAAAGAACAGTTAAACAAGATTGCTGACAGACTTAATGCTTGTTATGAAAATTATGAAAGGTTGTCACGCAAATATTTTAATCTGCTATCAAAAACTAATGTTGAGGAAACTGTGCAAATTCAAACCCAGTTTAATGAATCTAATCTACAGCGCAAGAAAGTAGTGCAAAGCACATTAGCAACAGTTGAAAGCAGGATTGCAGACTTGCTAGAATCCAGATCACAGCGTGCTGCTTCAACAATTCGCTCTGCTAAATCTAGAAGTACTTCCTCTTCATCTATAAGCTCCGCCATTATCAAAGCACGTGCAGAAGCAGAAGCTGCAATGGTGCGCGCCTCTTTTAGCAAAAAAGAAGCAACACTGAAAATGGAGGCAGCAAAACAGGAGAAGGAAAAAGAAAAGGCTTCAGCTGGATTAAATGTATCCGCGAACCCATACTATCCATCAGCATTCAATTCCTATTACCCAAGTGATCTTCAGGCACCTCAAGTAACAAAGACTGAAAGGTTAGAGATGTCTGAGTTTGCAAGGTATATGATTCGACGTGAGCTTACTAATACAAGTCTTACAAAATTTGATGATCTGCCAGAGAACTACAGGTCTTGGAAGTCTACATTCAAGACTGCTGTTGAAGATTTAGGTATTATCTGCTAGAGAAGAGCTTGATCTGCTGGTAAAGTGGTTAGGTGCTGAATCTGCAGAACGTGTAAAGAGGCTCAGAGCTGTCCATGTAGACAACCTAGTTGCAGGTTTAAAAATGGTTTGGGAACGTTTGGATCAGACCTATGGTAGTCCAGAAGTAATTGAAAATTCCCTTTTAAAGAAAATCCAAAAATTTCCAAAAGTCACAGTTAGGGACAATCGCACGCTACAAGAGTTAAGTGATCTTCTGCTGGAACTAGAAGCAGCTAAAGCAGATCCATGTCTATCAGGACTGAGTTATCTTGATACTGCACAAGGTGTGAATCCAATTGTGGCTAAGTTACCTCATGCTCTTCAAGATAAATGGGCAACACAAGGATCAAGATACAAGCAAGAGAATAATGTATCATTCCCTCCCTTTTCCTTTTTCAGTAAGTTCATCCAAGATATAGCAAAGACAAGAAATGATCCAAGTTTCTCTTTAACCAAATTAAATCAGTGGGCGGTGACTTCTCCAGAACATGAGAAAGAAACTTCAAGATTCAAGAACTCAAAGAAATCAGTATTTGTCCAAAATACAGATGTAGCACCTTCCAGACAGGAAATGCAAAGTGAGAAATTAAAGAATTTAATTCAAGAATGCACATTGCACAAGAAGCCTCACCCACTTAAGAAATGTTGTAGCTTTAGAGAAAAACCTTTGCAAGAACGCATAGAGCTTCTTAAAAATTATGGACTATGCTTCAGGTGCTGTGCTTCAACAGATCATCTTTCTAGAAACTGTAAAGTCAATATTAGATGTTCAGAATGCAATAGTGACAGACATGTGTTTGCTCTCCACCCAGAGTCTTCAAGTTCCCTTCCACTTGAAAGTATTGCCCCTGCTGAAAAGCATGGCGGGGAGAAAGAAGAAGAGACAACAAACAAAACATCTGTTGCTTCTAAATGTACTGAAATATGCGGAGAAGGACTTAGTGGACGGTCCTGCTCTAAAATATGTCTTGTTAAAGTGTATCCTAAGGGAGAGCCTGATAAATCAGTAAGAATGTATGCAATTCTGGATGATCAAAGTAATCGATCACTGGCTAGAACTGAATTCTTCAACATATTCAAGGTAAATGGTAATCCTTCATCTTACACCCTTGGTACATGTGCAGGTCAGTTTGAAACAAAAGGAAGAAGAGCTAGTGATTTCATAATAGCTTCTATTACAGATGGTATACAGTTGCCTTTACCTACACTTATTGAATGCAATCAAATACCAGATAACAGGGATGAGATTCCTACGCCAGAAATAGCCCATTACCATCCTCATATGAAACACATAGCTAGTTGCATACCAGCTCTAGAGAAGAATGCCCAGATATTGCTTTTACTTGCTAGAGACATTCTACGAATACACAAGGTACGCCAGCAATGTAATGGACCTCATAATTCTCCATATGCTCAGAGACTTGACCTTGGCTGGGTAATAGTTGGAGATGCCTGTATAGGAAAGATCTACAGAACAGATATTACTAACTCCTTGAAAACTAATGTGTTAATTAATGGACGTCCATCTTACTTTGAGCCATGCCCAAATCACTACCATGTAAAGGAAAAACCTGGAATCTATGAACATTCATACTATGCCAGTCAAGATGATATAGTTACTCCCTTACCAGATGATGACAACATTGGAAGTACAGTGTTCCACACAACACAGCATGACAATAAACTAGCTCCTTCTATCGAAGATAAAGAATTTCTCAAGTTAATGGACAAAGAGTTTTACAAGGATGACTCAAACAGTTGGGAAGCCCCTCTGCCATTTCGCAATCCAAGACAAAGGTTACCTAACAACAGAGTTCAAGCACTCTCTAGACTTTCTTCCTTACAACCTACTCTAGAGAAAGATCCAAAGATAAAAGAACACTTTGTATCATTCATGCAGAAGATATTTGAAAATAAGCATGCAGAGCCAGCTCCTCCACTAAAAGAAGGTGAAGAATGTTGGTATCTTCCTTCATTTGGCGTCTATCATCCATGCAAACCAGGTCAAATAAGGGTTGTGTTTGATTCAAGTGCACAGTATGAAGGCATGTCACTCAATAGTGTTCTTATTACTGGACCTAACCTTACTAACAGTCTCTTAGGAGTATTGATCAGGTTCAGGAAAGAACCTGTAGCATTCATGGCTGACATACAACAGATGTTCTATTGTTTCATTGTTAGAGAAGGCAATAGGAATTACCTCAGGTTTTTGTGGCATCGCAACAATGATACTAGTGCTGAGATAATAAATATGGAACAGAAGCCAGACAATATGTAGAAAGAAACTTCTATGTGGATGATGGAATCAAGTCTGTACCGACAGATGAAGAAGCCATTGATCTGCTTAAAAGAACACAAAAGATGCTATCTGTAGCAAACTTAAGGCTTCATAAAATAGTCTCAAACAGCAGCAAGGTGTTGAAAGCCTTTCCTCCAGCAGACCATGCAACGGACCTCAAAGACTTAGATATAGGTACAGATACACCACCTGTACAACAAAGTCTTGGTCTACATTGGAACATATAAACTGATGAATTTGTTTTCAAAGTTTCTACTGATGAAAAGTCATACACTAGACGTTGTGTTTTATCAATTATTAACAGTCTTTATGACCCACTGGGGTTTGTAGCTCCAGTGACTATACAAGGAAAGTCTCTGCTTAGACAGCTTTCATCTGAGTCAAAATCCTGGGATACTTTACTACCTACAGAGAAACGTCAGATGTGGGAAAAGTGGACGGATTCTTTGAAGGCTCTTGAAAAGCTCTGTATTACACGTTGTTATGCTTCTACATCTCTATCAACAGCTACAGTAACAGAGATCTACATCTTCTCAGATGCATCTACAGAAGCTAATGCAGCTGTGGCCTACCGAAAAGTGACCGACATTGAAGAAAAACCACATGAAGGATTTATCAGCAACCGAGTAGAACACATCAGGAGATCTACAAAACCAGAGCAATGGTATTACGTACCTACTGACCAAAATACTGCAGATCTTGCAACCAGGTCATTAACTTCAGCACAATTCATGAAATTGACATGGTTGACAGGACCCGCATTCTTGTTAAACGCTACAGTTACAACATCAACCAGTACTACATTTGAGTTTGTGGGACTTGATAAAGAGAAAGCTACTACACTTCTTACCAGTGTACCTGGTCTTGGATTACAGAAGTTGTACTTCTTCTATTTCACATGGACTGTGATTATACTCGTAGACACTGGTTGACAATTTGTAAGGATTACAATAGAGAGATGACTACATGGGACAGTGCCAGCCCTGCTTCTCTTCAAGAATTATCATGTGAACACAACATGGACTTATGTTTGCGATTGCATTTTGTATATTTTTCTCTCATTCTTTGTCTTGCAGGTCTCATGGACAAAGACGCTTCAATCAACATTTTTATGTTTATTGGTTGATTTATATAGTGGTATCTACAGATACCAGACGGGGAGTGTTCTGTCCATATATTAATATGTACATCTTTAAGTGCTATTTTAGTTCTTGTGTTCCCTCTAGTGTTATGTTTTATTATTGTATTCAATTTAATGTATATTCTCTGTTCTACCTCTGACCTTTTTGAGGTCACTTCCTGCCTCCATTTTTGTTTCACTTGTGTGTGTAAATTAGTTTCACTTTCAATGTGTAAAGTTTGCTAGAACTTTCTGCTAATAGCTTTTTAGAGGCAAATTCTTTTTATCTGGCAATTACCACTTCTGGAACCTCAGAATTCTTGTTTGCAATTTGTTTGAGTTAAAGCTACTGCTGGATTCTACTAAACTGTAAGTAAATTGCATGTCTAACTTTCCATCAGAAGACAGTCATCTTACAAACAGTAGATGAAAACAGAATAGCTGCCATTGGTTATTTTCAGAGGTGTGTGAGAAGTAAGTTTCTATTGGTTGATACTGGAGGTGTAAATTTCTATTGATTGATACTAGAGGTGTGTGCAAACTGGTCGGTTTCAGTGCTGATCTTGTTGACATTAATTTCAAACTTGTCTCCTTTTGAAATAACTCACTGATTGTTCTTTAATAGAAAAATAGAAATAATAATTAAAAGTCTTACTTATATCGATCTTGTTTATATAAATATATATGCGCCTAGAAGCCCCAACTAATCTTTTATACAAACGTATTCCATAACAGTGTTATATGAAACGTTAGCTGTGTATACATTCATTTTGTAATCTCAAGAAGATGCCTCCTATATATTTAGTTCTTGATGCTGTGGCTAAAAAAGTCCATAGTGAAAAACGGAGGGACCAGAGGTGTCTCTCTCTTTTTAAGCAGGAAGATTAGACTTAAAACAATATGACCAGTCTCGCAATAAGTCTGGAATTACCCCCCACAGTGTGATATGGTCAAAACATCGTCCACATATGTGGTGATATGGTTCTAATACACCCTCTAATATACCGCAGTAAGATTTAGAGATACGGGTTTATTACCGGTTTAATTGTAACACTCTGTGTTACACTATAACAAAAGCTGATTGATTTTAACATGAATACCTATTCATTCAACACCTCTGGTCCCTCCGTTTTTCACTATGGACTTTTTTAGCCACAGGAATTGGAATAATTGTGCTTTATACAAAAAAAATCATAACTACCATGAAAATTTCTCCTCCTTGGAGTCTTAATTTGGTTTTGAGGGCTTTACAGGCTCCTCCGTTTGAGCCTATGCATTCATTGGACATTAAATTACTTTCTTGGAAAGTATTGTTCCTTTTGGCCATCTCTTCTGCTAGAAGAGTTTCTGAATTATCTTCTCTTTCTTGTGAGTCTCCTTTTCTGATTTTTCATCAGGCGGTTTTGCAGACTTCATTTAAATTTTTACCTAAAGTTGTGAATTCCAACAACATTATTAGAGAAAGTGTTGTCCCTTCATTGTGTCCTAATCCTAAGAATTCTTTGGAAAGATCTTTACATTCTTTGGATGTGGTAAGAGCTTTGAAATATTATGTTGAAGCTACTAAAGATTTCAGAAAGACTTCTAGTCTATTTGTTATCTTTTCTGGTTCTAGGAAAGGTCAGAAGGCTTCTGCCATTTCTTTGGCGTCTTGGTTAAAGCTTTTGATTCATCATGCTTATTTGGAGTCGGGTAAGTCCCCGCCTCGAAGGATTACGGCTCATTCTACTAGGTCAGTTTCTACTTCCTGGGCATTTAAGAATGAAGCTTCTGTTGATCAGATTTGCAAAGCAGCAACTTGGTCTTCTTTGCATACTTTTACTAAATTCTACCATTTTGATGTTTTCTCTTCTTCAGAAGCAGGTTTTGGTAGAAAAGTACTTCAGGCAGTTGTTTTAGTTTGATTCTTCTGCTTATAATTTCAGTTTTTTTCATTATAAAGATTAAAACTTTTGATTTGGGTTGTGGATTCTTTTTCAGCGGAATTGGCTGTCTTTATTTTTATCCCTCCCTCTCTAGTGACTCTTGCGTGGAGTTCCACGTCTTCGGTATTTGCTATCCCATACGTCACTAGCTCATGGACTCTTGCCAATTACATGAAAGAAAACATAATTTATGTAAGAATTTACGTGATAAATTAATTTCTTTCATATTGGCAAGAGTCCATGAGGCCCACCCTTTTTGTGGTGGTTATGATTTTTTTGTATACAATTATTCCAATTCCTTGTTGATGCTTTCGCTCCTTTCTTATCACCCCACTTCTTGGCTATTCGTTAAACTGAATTGTGGGTGTGGTGGGGGTGTATTTATAGGCATTTTGAGGTTTGGTAGGAATGTATATCCCATACGTCATTAGCTCATGGACTCTTGCCAATATGAAAGAAATGAATTTTTGAGGTAAATTCTTACATAAATTATGTTTTCTCCCATTCCTGTGAGATAATCTCCCTAGCACGGTCCGGCACAGGAAAAACCTCCAAAGTGGAAGGTTCATCAAAGAACCTATTAAGTTTACTAGATTTCTTAGGATTGATAACAACAGGGGTATCGGAGTCATCTAAAGTAGCTAAAACCTTCTTTAACAATACACAAAGGTGTTCAAGCTTAAATCTGAAGCATACAACCTCAGTCTCAGAAGAAGGAATTATACTGTCCGAATCTGAGATTTCACCCTCAGAAAGTCCCGATGTATCTTCCTCATCAGACTTATAAGAAAAGGCAACTTGGGAAGCAGAACTCAGGACAGGCACCTTACTTTCTGAATTTCTAGATGTCCTCTTGCATTTTCCCTGTAATCTGGGAATGGCAGCAATTTCTGCTTTTAAATAAACTCCACTAGGAGTTATAGAGGAACTGCAGGGCATTGCATGTGATGTCATTGAGGCTTGGGACGTAGCAGGAGAAAGCTGAGGTATTATTTTAACAGTATCATCCTGAGAGACATTAGGCTCAAAAATGTTACCTTTATTTTGCAAGGTTTTCTTGGCACATGAAGAACAAAATTGCATAGGAGCTGCAATTTGTGCATCTAAACATAATATGCATGAATTCATGAGAGCGGGCTCTTGCTCCATATCAGATAAGTTTCAAAGATTTTAATATTCAATTAAAATAAGCCAAGGAAAAAATACACTTTAACTTTTAGCCCAAATTAGGATCGATCCCCAGCTAAAATTATTTGAGAAAAGTTAAGAAAAAACATTTAATTAACATCAAATAAACTTCTAAAATACCCCTCAGGCAACCCCACACCTCAATTACTGAGGTGCCTTACCGCTACCAATTAAGACCGGATCACCCAAAAATGGTGAAAAACAACTTTTTCCTCAGAAGCGTTATGAAGTAAAGCCGGTCGAGCTCAAATTACTGCTGCGACACAGAAAGGCACTAAAAATAGCTTCCTGGTACACTGAGTACCAGAAATAACCAGTTTTTCAAACCGGACAGTTTAAAATGTTGCATTGTTTTATTTTAAAACAAAGGGGAAATGAATAAGCTGCTGAAATAGAAAAATCAGCCTTACTTTCAGTTTAAACTTGTATTGTTTTATCAAGTAAATATGTGTTAGAAAATAAAGCCTAATAAAAACATTTTACCCTTTCTTTTTAAGAGTTTAAATGTTAGTCTCACACATGCTACAGTGCCTGCTTCATGCCCCAGTGTAACCCATACAACAGGATTATCTATGTCCCAATAAAAAAGCAGTGTATTTTAATTTCTTAAGTGTATGGTCTCCCCAACTGGAAGAAAAAGCACTTACCTGCTCCGCTGTCTGGCATGTAGACTGTTACAAGGTATGAGAAGACACAGTTCTTCACAGAGACCTTTGGAAAAGAAAGAACAGAGTAGCCAACTCTGGCTTTCTAAACAAGGGCAGCAATTGTTAGGAAAACGCAGTAAGTACCTCTTTACAAGTTCCTAACTGCTTTAAAGCCACCAATACCCAACTGCAAGGAATGACGTGGAATACGGCTATACCACAAAACTTGCTTGTAGATGAAATAAAAAAATTTCTTCAGACTCCAAAACTTCACCTCCTCCATGCACCGAAGACAAAGAGAATGACTGGGGGTTGTGGGTAAGGGAGTGATGCTTAGCAGTTTAATTGTGGTGCTCTTTGCCTCCTCCTGCTGGCCAGGAGTGATATTCCCAACAGTAATTACTCAAGCCGTGGACTCACCATATCTTAGGAAATAAATAAAACTTATCAAAAAAGAGATTTCTACCTTTTTGAAAAAGAACAGTTTTCCTCTGAGGAATTTGGTTTGAATTGTGGACCTACTATTGGCCACAATTCAAGTCATATTCCCAGCACTTCTACTGTGCTCTCCAAAGATTGAAAATTTTAAACCTTCAGGAAGGCCTCTCATACTCTTACATCATATACCTCTCCTCAGAAGCAAGATAACTTTAATGGTAGCTTGTTCATATAGATGACTGGAATGGCTGAGCAGTTTTCAGGAATGCTCCAGACATTATTATAGAGTCAGATGCCAGCTCCCTAGGCAGTGGTGCTTGTTGTGGCGAAGTATTATGGGAGGCAAATGGTCCCATTCGTAGAAACACCTTCATATAAACTATTTAGAGCTAATCACCATTTCTCTTGCCGTAAAAATCTTCTCAAAATCAAATTTCACAATTTCCATCCTTTTTAAGATGGACAATCTGTCTGCAGTTTACATAAATCGCTTTGGAGGTAACAATTCAAAAATCCGCTCTAATCTAACATTTTATTCATTTTTGCTTAGAAAAAAAACATATCTATTTCAGCAGAATATCTTCCAGGTCTTTCAAATGCAGCAGTGGATTGAGGCTCCCAACATCTTTCAAATTCCAGTGATTGTATGTTACATGAACATACTTTACAAAAAATCTTGTTACTGCAAGGTCCTTTCTCCATAGATCTTTTTGCCTCCAGACTAAATTCTCAAATTCCACATTTTTACAGCTGGAGGCCAGACCCTCTAACCTTAGCCACAGATGCATTTCTCCAAACTAAGCCCCTTTGCAATGATCCCAAGAGTCCTTGCAAAATGTTGTCAGGAAGAAGTTTCTCTAGTTCTCATCACCCCTCTCTGGTCCTCCCAGTCATGGTTTTCGTCCCTCCTTCAGATGTGTTTCGAACATCCCCTTCTGATACCCAATATTCCTCATCTCCTCCTAGATCCCCTCGACAATCCTCATCCGTTGTTCCTTCAAGAGTCCTTACGTCTAGGGGCCTGGACAGTTTCAGGGGATCCTGGGATTCAGATGGGTTTCACAGAGAACTTCTAACCTCATTAAAGACTCTTGTTTCTGCATGGTCCAGTTGGTGCCTACAAATTTTCTTTTGTGATTTAGAAAGAGCATGCAATTTTAAAAACTTTCCAATTTACTTCTATGTTCTAATTTGTTTCATTATCTTTATATCCTTGATTGAAAAGCATATCTAAATAGACTCAGTAGCTGCTAATTGGTGGCTGCACATACATGCCTTATGTTATTGGATTACCCATGTGTATTGTTATTTATTCAACAAAGGATACCTAAAGAATGAAGCAAATTAGATAATAGAAGTAATCTGGAATGCTGTTTAAAATTGTAATCTCTATCTGAATCATGAAAGAAAAGTGTTGGGTTTCATTTCCCTTTAAAGCTGTTCTCTTGTTTTAAACCCTTACTGGTGCCAGTTTTTGAAGTTCTGCATCACCACACTGGGCGCATCCATCGTGTATTGTCGCGGCGTGCGGTGTAAGCGGTGCACATTGACAGAGCAAGCTGAATTTCAGTTTAACCTACACAATAAAGAGCAGGAGCTTTACATTTGTGAAGTGGCTATACTTCTCTTTACTATATTTGTTATGTAATTTTTAAACTTTCTAAAAAAAAAAATGTAATTAAAAAACTTCTGCTCCCTATTGTGTGACCTAAACCAAAGTGCAAGGTACATCTGTCAAAAAGCCAGTAATGTCACTGACCTGTGATTGTGCACTACTTCTGTAACAATGTGTAAGGATATGTGTGATACAATATGTTAGTGACCAGTACAAAATGCCAGTAATGTCACTGACCTGTGATTGTGCGCTACGTCTGTAACAATGTGTAAGGATATGTGTGATACAATATGTTAGTGACCAGTACAAAATGCCAGTAATGTCACTGACCTGTGATTGTGCGCTACGTCTGTAACAATGTGTAAGGATATGTGTGATACAATATGTTAGTGACTAGTACAAAATGCCAGTAATGTCACTGACCTGTGATTGTGCGCTACTTCTGTAACAATGTGTAAGGATATGTGTGATATGTTAGTGACCAGTACAAAAGGCCAGTAATGTCACTGACCTGTGATTGTGCACTACTTCTGTAACAATGTGTAAGGATATGTGTGATACAATATGTTAGTGACTAGTACAAAATGCCAGTAATGTCACTGACCTGTGATTGTGCGCTACGTCTGTAACAATGTGTAAGGATATGTGTGATACAATATGTTAGTGACCAGTACAAAATGCCAGTAATGTCACTGACCTGTGATTGTGCACTACTTCTGTAACAATGTGTTAGGATATGTGTGATATGTTAGTGACCAGTACAAAAAGACAGTAATGTCACTGACCTGTGATTGTGCACGTCTGTAACAATGTGTAAGGATATGTGTGATACAATATGTTGGTCACCAGTACAAAATGCCAGCAATGATACTGACCTGTTAGTGTGCACTACTTCTGTAACAATGTGTAAGGATATGTGTGATACAATATGTTGGTCACCAGTACAAAATGCCAGCAATGATACTGACCTGTGAGTGTGAGCTACGTCTGTAACAATGTGTAAGGATATGTGTGATACAATATGTTAGTGACCAGTACAAAATGCCAGTAATGTCACTGACTTGTGAGTGTGCGCTACATCTGCAACAATGTGTAAGAATATGTTTGAAATAAATATGTTAGTGACCAGTACAAAATGCCAGTAATGTAATAAATGGTGCTGCCATTATGGAACCTATAGGTTACACTGCAGGCAGAGTTACTGCACACGTGCAAACACATCAGCAGTAGAAGTAGTGACAACTAAATTTCAACATGGCGGCACCCATGTCTAGAGGGAGGTGGGAAATAACCTCAATACTATGTATATAAAATGTATTTAGTGTTTAATGTCCCTTTAAAATGAAGCAACGCCGGCCGTGTATCTGTCTCCTCCTAGCCCTTGTACTTTTATCCTTCTCTTTTTCTGTCCATTTCCTAAGTTTTTGTGGAAAACCGCTTATGCGTTCTTTTATAGAGATGCATAAAAAAACTGATTGTCGCTTCTTTTGTACACGCAATCAGCACTCATTATACTACATTAGAATATGCATCTAGATTGGCTGTTTGTTTTTGTACTAAAAAATTAAAAGAAAAAGGACGAGCACAGTAACTGCACAAAAAGCACGTGTATTAGGTAATATTTTATTTAATAAAAAGCATGATAAAGTTGGTAAATGTATTAGAAAACTAGTGGGATTTGGAAGTTTACTAACATACCTCATTAAAGGGACAGTCTAGTCAAAATTAAACTTTCATGATTCAGATAGGACATGCAATTTTAAACAACTTTCCAATTTGTTTTTATCATCAAATTTGCTTTGTTCTCTTGGTATTCTTTGTGGAAAGCTAAACCTAGGTAGGTTAATATGCTAATTTCTAAACCCTTGGAGACCGCCTCTTATGTCAGTGCATTTTGACAGTTTTTATTTCAAAGCTTGACAGTGCTAGCTCAGGTGTGCCATATAGATACCATTGTGCTCACTCCTGTGTTGTTATTTATGAATCAGCACTGATTAGCTAAAATGAAACTTTAAATAACTGAAAAAAGTGGGCAGTCTGCAGAGGCTTAGATACAAGGTAATCACAGAGGTAAAAAGTGTACTAATATAACAGTGTTGGTTATGCAAAACTGGGGAATGGTAAATAAAGGGATTATCTATCTTTTTAAACAATACAAATCTGGAGTAGACTATCCCTTTAAGACATAGGCTTGTTTACTACTAAATATCTATTGTTTAGGGGCCGTGCATTGTGTAGTGTAGGGGGCTGATGAGAAGGGAGCTAAGAATGGATAAATAACTCTGCTGTTTACCCCCAGGTGTGCATTCAAAACTGTGTGTTTAATTTAACCCTTTAACACCGTTGTATTCCATCTGAATTTTTCTGGGCTTTAGCGCCGATGGACGGAATAGAACGTCCTAACGGCTTGGCTTTCCTGAAGCCACTGGCACTTCCCTGATGGGATCACGGTCTGGGGGGAGTGCCTAGCATCATAAGGACGCCCTGCTGACGTGATCCCATCATTGAAATCTCGTTATCACGTGCATGATTGTGAGATTGTAAATTGTTTACATCGGAACAGTTGTTCCAATGTAGACACTTTAACCCAGGCAGGAAAGGGTTAAAGAAAAATATGTCTTGAAATCTATGGCAACATAAACCCTGGCTTTAAAGGGACATTATCAAATAAAAATAAATTGCTATTTTTCTTAAAGGGATACTAACCCCACGTTTTTTCTTTCATGATTCAGATAGAGCATGCAATTTTAAGCAACTTTCTAATTTACTCCTATTATCAATTTTTCTTTGTTCTCATGTTATCTTGATTTGAAAAAGCAGTAATAAAAGGTTAGGAACCGGCCCATTTTTTAGTTCAGCACCTTGGTAGAGCTGCTGATTGGTTTGCTACATTTAGCCACAAATCAGCAAGTGCTACCTATGTGCTGAACAAAAAATGGTCTGGCTCTAAAGCCTACAGTACTGCTTTTTCAAATCAAGATAGCATGAGAACAAAGAAAAAATGATAATAGGAGTAAATTAGAAAGGTGCTTAAAATCTCATGCTCTATCTCAATCATGAAAGAAAAAAAATTGGGTTTAGTATCCCATTAACCCCTTAATGACCGAGGACGTACGCCACACGTCCTCAGAAAAAAGGCAGTTAACGCCTGAGGACGTGTGGCGTACGTCCTCGGTTTGGAAAGCAGCTGGAAGCGATCCTCATCGCTTCCAGCTGCTTTCCGGTTATTGCAGGATGCCTCAATATCGAGGCATCCTGCAATAACAATTTGTACCCCTCCGGTGCAGAGAGAGCCACTCTGTGGCCCTCTCTACACCGGCCATCGATGGCCGCAATCGTTGGTGGGTGGGAGCTGCAGTGGGAGGCGGGTGGGCGGCCATCGATGGCTTCAGATTCACAGAGGGGGGCGGGATCGGGGGCGGGAGAGTCAGGGGCGCGCACAGACACGCGCGCGTGCACGGGGGATCGGCGGGCGGGCGCGTGCACGGGAGGGAGCGGGTGGGAACCACTTACACTACAGAAATAATTATGTAGTAAGTGGGAGGAAGAGGGGGAGTAAATGCCCCCAAAAACTAATCTAAGGGATCTGGGAGGGGGTGGGGGTAGGGGTTGGTCGTGGGGAAGCTACACTACAGCAAAATGTAAAAAAAATAAATACAAAAAGAGGAAAAAATATTGTTAACTGGGTACTGACAGACAGCTGCCAGTACCCAAGATGGCCCCCAATAAGGCAGGGGGGGGGGTTAGAGAGCTGTTTTTGGGGGGGATCAGGGAGGTTGGGGGCTAAGGGGGGATCCTACAAAGTAGCATATGTAAATATGCTAAAGATGTATTTTTTTTTTAAAAAAAAAAACTTTTATTTTAGTACTGGCAGACTTTCTGCCAGTACTTAAGATGGCGGGGACAATTGTGGGGTGGGGGAGGGAAGGGAGCTGTTTGGGAGATATCAGGGGGTCTGATGTGTCAGGTGGGAGGCTGATCTCTACACTAAAGCTAAAATTAACCCCGCAAGCTCCCTACAAACTACCTAATTAACCCCTTGACTGCTAGCCATAATACATGTGTGATGCGCAGCAGCACTTTGCGGCCTTCTAATTACCAAAAAGCAACCCCAAAGTCATATATGTCTGCTATTTCTGAACAAAGGGGATCCCAGAGAAGCATTTACAACTATTTGTGCCATAATTGCACATGCTGTTTGTAAATAATTTCAGTGAGAAACCTAAAATTGTGAAAAATTTAGCGTTTTTTTTAATTTGATTGCATTTGGCGGTGAAATGGTGGCATGAAATATACCAAAATGGGCCTAGATCAATACTTGGGGTTGTCTACTACACTACACTGAAGCTAAAATTAACCCTAGAAGCTCCCTACATGCTCCCTAATTAACCCCTTCACTGCTGGGCATAATACACGTGTGGTGCGCAGTCGCATTTAGCAGCCTTCTAATTATTAAAAAGCAAAACCAAAGCCATATATGTCTGCTATTTATGAACAAAGGGGATCCCAGAGAAGCATTTACAACCATGTATGCTATAATTGCATAAGTTTTTTGTAAATAATTTCAGTGAGAAACCTAAAGTTTGTGAAAAAAATTGTGAAAAAGTGAACATTTTTTTTTATTTGATCGCATTTGGCGGTGAAATGGTGGCATGAAATATACCAAAATGGGCCTAGATCAATACTTTGGGATGTCTTCTAAAAAAAAATATATACATGTCAAGGGATATTCAGGGATTCCTGAAAGATATCAGTGTTCCAATGTAACTAGCGCTAATTTTGAAAAAAAGTGGTTTGGAAATAGCAAAGTGCTACTTGTATTTATGGCCCTATAACTTGCAAAAAAAGCAAAGAACATGTAAACATTGGGTATTTCTAAACTCAGGACAAAATTTAGAAACTATTTAGCATGGTTTTTGTTTGGTGGTTGTAGATGTATAACAGATTTTGGGGGTCAAAGTTAGAAAAAGTGTGTTTTTTTCTATTTTTTCCTCATATTTTATAAAAAAATTTATAGTAAATTATAAGATATGAGGAAAATAATGGTATATTTTGAAAGTCCATTTAATGGCGAGAAAAACGGTATATAATATGTGTGGGTACATTAAATGAGCAAGGGGAAAATTACAGCTAAACACAAACACCGCAGAAATGTAAAAATAGCCTTGGTCCCAAACGGACAGAAAATGGAAAAGTGCTGTGGTCATTAAGGGGTTAAGAAATTTTTATTTTTAAACATTTTATGTATTTAGCTCAATAAAAAAGGTCTATGAGCATTTAATTTTGTCATTCACCCTTGTCATTCCTTTTTAGTACATTCCAATTAAAACTGAGCAATACAGGGATGGAAATGACTGTACCTCAAATAGGAGAGGCATATGTAAATATTTACCAATTACCAGTGGTGTCTAAAGAATTTAGCAAGGGAGCTTGCAGGCTGCCTGAAACTAAATATATTTTAAAAAGCATAAGGATTAAACATACATTACAAATTTAGCATTTATTTAAACATAAAATGTCCTAAACAAACAGAACATTTTATTTGTTATCCCTTTAATTAGCTATGATATCCTGCTGTAGAAGCAAAATGGCAGATTTGGTAGCCATGGGATAAGTTGTAGCTGTATATACTTGGAAAATTTAATCTGGACTGGGTTACATAACGTTTTATGTAACTAATTACATAATTAAATTACTTTAAAAATTTAATAACAATTGCTCTAAAGCCCTAATTCTCTTGTAGTTAATACATTTTATAAAGTCTTTCTAAATCAAGTAACCGTTTCACCGCTGAGAATTCCCTTTATGTCTGTTGTCAGTGAAGGTAAGACTATAAATAAAGACGATTTAAAACTACATTACTTCCTTTGCTCTGATTAGCCGCTTTGAGACACATGACTTTTCCATGTGCATTCTGGGACACGTGGTCCTCCTGTTATTTCAGGAAAATTGTGAAGTTACTTCCTGTTTAGCCTGCGCCGAGGTGAGTGTAACAGGCAGTGATCTCTGTGTATTGTGCTATATTCTGTGTGTCATAGCCCTGTGATTAGATATATATAGGTTGTGGTACTGTATAATGTGCTGTAATCTGTGTGTGTGTCATGTAGTCATGTGATTAGATATATATAGGTTGTAGTACTGTATAATGTGCTGTAATCTGTGTGTGTCATGTAGCCCTGTGATTAGATATATATAGGCTGTGGTACTGTACAATGTGCTGTAACCTGTGTGTGTGTCATGTAGCCCTGTGATTAGATATATATAGTCTGTGGTACTGTATAATGTGCTGTAATCTGTGTGGGTCATGTAGCCCTGTGACTAGATATATATAGGCTGTGGTACTGTATAATGTGCTGTAATCTGTGTGTGTCATGTAGTCCTGTGATTAGATATATATAGGCTGTGGTACTGCATAATGTGCTGTAATCTGTGTGTGTATCATGTAGCCCTGTGATTAGATATATATAGGCTGTGGTACTGTATAATGTGCTGTAATCTGTGTGTGTGTGTGTGTCATGTAGCCCTGTGATTAGATATATATAGGCTGTGTTACTGTATAATGTGCTGTAATCTGTGTGTGTGTCATGTAGCCCTGTGATTAGATATATATAGGCTGTGGTACTGCATACTGTGCTGTAATCTGTGTGTGTATCATGTAGCCCTGTGATTAGATATATATAGGCTGTGGTACTGTATAATGTGCTGTAATCTGTGTGTGTATCATGTAGCCCTGTGATTAGATATATATAGGCTGTGGTACTGTATAATGTGCTGTAATCTGTGTGTGTCATGTAGTCCTGTGATTAGATATATATAGGCTGTGGTACTGTATAATGTGCTGTAATCTGTGTGTGTGTCATGTAGCCCTGTGATTAGATATATATAGGCTGTGGTACTGCATACTGTGCTGTAATCTGTGTGTGTATCATGTAGCCCTGTGATTAGATATATATAGGCTGTGGTACTGTATAATGTGCTGTAATCTGTGTGTGTATCATGTAGCCCTGTGATTAGATATATATAGGCTGTGGTACTGTATAATGTGCTGTAATCTGTGTGTGTCATGTAGTCCTGTGATTAGATATATATAGGTTGTGGTACTGTATAATGTGCTGTAATCTGTGTGTGTGTCATGTAGCCCTGTGATTAGATATATATAGGCTGTGGTACTGTATAATGTGCAGTAATCTGTGTGTGTGTCATGTAGCCCTGTGATTAGATATATATAGGCTGTGGTACTGTATAATGTGCTGTAATCTGTGTGTGTCATGTAGCCCTGTGATTAGATATATATAGGCTGTGGTACTGTATAATGTGCTGTAATCTGTGTGTGTGTCATGTAGCCCTGTGATTAGATATATATAGGCTGTGGTACTGTATAATGTGCTGTAATCTGTGTGTATCATGTAGCCCTGTGATTAGATATATATAGGCTGTGATACTGTATAATGTGCTGTAATCTGTGTGTGTCTCATGTAGCCCTGTGATTAGATATATATAGGCTGTGGTACTGTATAATGTGCTGTAATCTGTGTGTGTGTCATGTAGCCCTGTGATTAGATATATATAAGCTTTAGTACTGTATAATGTGCTGTAATCTGTGTGTGTGTCATGTAGCCCTGTGATTATATATATATATATATAGGCTGTGGTACTGTGTAATGTGCTGTAATCTGTGTGTGTCATGTAGTCCTGTGATTAGATATATATATATATATAGACGGTGGTACTGTATAATGTGCTGTAATCTGTGTGTGTCATGAAGCCCTGTGATTAGATATATATAGGTTGTGGTACTGTATAATGTGCTGTCATGTAGTCCTGTGATTAGAGATATATATATATTATATATATATATATAGACGGTGGTACTGTATAATGTGCTGTAATCTGTGTGTGTCATGAAGCCCTGTGACTAGATATATATAGGCTGTGGTACTGTATAATGTGCTGTAATCTGTGTGTATGTCATGTAGTCCTGTGATTAGATATATATAGGCTGTGGTACTATATAATGTTCTGTAATCTCTGTGTGTGTCATGTAGCCCTGTGATTAGATATATATATATATAGGCTGTGGTACTGTATAATGTGCTGTAATCTGTGTGTGTCATGTAGTCCTGTGATTAGATATATATAGGCTGTGGTACTGTATAATGTGCTGTAATCTGTGTGTGTGTCATGTAGCCCTGTGATTAGATATATATAGGCTGTGGTACTGTGTAATGTGCTGTAATCTGTGTGTGTGTCATGTAGCCCTGTGATTAGATATATATATAGGCTGTGGTACTGTATATTGTGCTGTAATCTGTGTGTGTGTCATGTAGCCCTGTGATTAGATATATATAGGCTGTGGTACTGTATAATGTGCTGTAATCTCTGTGTGTGTGTCATGTAGCCCTGTTATTAGATATATATAGGCTGTGGTACTGTATAATGTGCTGTAGTCCTGTGATTAGATATATATAGGCTGTGATACTGTATAATGTGCTGTACTGTGTGTGTGTGTCATGTAGCCCTGTGATTAGATATATATAGGCTGTGGTGCAGTATAATGTGCTGTAATCTGTGTGTGTGTCATGTAGCCCTGTGATTAGATATATATAGACTGTGGTACTGTATAATGTGCTGTAATCTCTGTGTGTGTGTCATGTAGTTCTGTGATTAGATATATATAGACTGTGGTACTGTATAATGTGCTGTAATATGTGTGTGTGTGTCATGTAACCCTATGATTAGATAGATATAGGCTGTGGTACTGTATAATGTGCTGTAATCTGTGTGTGTCATGTAGCCCTGTGATTAGATATATATAGGCTGTGGTACTGTATAATGTGCTGTAATCTGTGTGTGTGTGTCATGTAGCCCTGTGATTAGATAGATATAGGCTGTGGTACTGTATAATGTGCTGTAATCTGTGTGTGTCATGTAGCCCTGTGATTATATATATATATATATATATATATATATATATATATATATATATATATATAGGCTGTGGTACTGTATAATGTGCTGTAATCTGTGTGTGTGTGTCATGTAGCCCTGTGATTAGATATATATAGGCTGTGGTACTGTATAATGTGCTGTAATCTGTGTGTGTGTCATGTAGCCCTGTGATTAGATATATATAGGCTGTGATACTGTATAATGTGCTGTAATCTGTGTGTGTCATGTAGCCCTGTGATTAGATATATATAGGCTGTGATACTGTATAATGTGCTGTAATCTGTGTGTGTCATGTAGCCCTGTGACTAGATATATATAGGCTGTGGTACTGTATAATGTGCTGTATTCTGTGTGTGTGTGTGTCATGTAGCCCTGTGATTAGATATATATAGGCTGTGGTACTGTATAATGTGCTGTAATCTGTGTGTGTGTCATGTAGCCCTGTGATTAGATATATATAATATGTGGTACTGTATAATGTGCTGTAATCTGTGTGTGTCATGTAGTCCTGTGATTAGATATATATATAGGTTGTGGTACTGTATATTGTGCTGTAATCTGTGTGTGTGTTTCATGTAGCCCTGTGATTAGATATATATAGGCTGTGGTACTGTATAATGTGCTGTAATCTGTGTGTGTGTTATGTAGTCCTTTGATTAGATATATATAGGTTGTGGTACTGTATAATGTGCTGTAATCTGTGTGTGTGTCATGAAGCCCTGTGATTAGATATATATAGGCTGTGCTACTGTATAATGTGCTGTAATCTGTGTGTGTCATGTAGTCCTGTGATTAGATATATATAGGTTGTAGTACTGTATAATGTGCTGTAATCTGTGTGTGTGTGTCATGTAGCCCTGTGATTAGATATATATAGGCTGTGGTACTGTATAATGTGCTGTAATCTGTGTATGTCATGTAGCCCTGTGATTAGATATATATAGGTTGTAGTACTGTATAATGTGCTGTAATCTGTGTATGTCATGTAGCCCTGTGATTAGATATATATAGGCTGTAGTACTGTATAATGTGCTGTAACCTGTGTATGTCATGTAGCCCTGTGATTAGATATATATAGGCTGTAATCTGTGTGTGTCATGTAGTCCTGTGATTAGATATATATAGGCTGTGGTACTGTATAATGTGCTGTAATCTGTGTGTGTGTGTCATGTAGCCCTGTGATTAGATATATATAGGCTGTGGTACTGTATATTGTGCTGTAATCTCTGTGTGTGTCATGTAGTCCTGTGATTAGATATATATAGGCTGTGGTACTGTATAATGTGCTGTAATCTGTGTGTGTCATGTAGTCCTGTGATTAGATATATATAGGCTGTGGTACTGTATAATGTGCTGTAATCTGTGTGTGTGTGTGTCATGTAGCCCTGTGATTAGATATATATAAGATGTGGCACTGTATAATGTGCTGTAATCTCTGTGTGTGTCATGTAGTCCTGTGATTAGATATATATAGGCTGTGGTACTGTATAATGTGCTGTAACCTGTGTGTGTCATGCAGCCCTGTGATTAGATATATATAATATGTGGTATTGTATAATATACTGTCATCTGTGTGTGTGATGTAACCCTATGAATATATATATATATATATATATATATTGACCTGTAGGGGGTACTATAAGCAATATGTGGGGAAAAACCAAGAGATCCCTAAAGAATAGATTCTTAGCACACCTCAGGTCAATAGATGATATTGAGTCTGACACCCCAATAGCAAGGCATTTTCGAGAGTATCACAACTCTGATGCCAGTTTACTAATGGTCCAAGCAATAGACCATGTACCTTTATGGAAGAGGGGAGGTGATAGAGAAACAAAGCTATATACTAGGGAAGTATTCTGGATTTTTTCCCTTAACACTATTATTCCACAAGGATTAAATTTCAGAAGGGACATTGATATGTATATTTAGCTTTAATAGAGAAGGTTTTTTCAAATAAAAACAATAAAAATGGGATAGCATAAATATAATCCCTTATCCCTATTTTCATATACATGTCTTTGAATTAGCCCCCTTACACTATGAATGTTCATTACATGAATTTGGTCACAATATTACAAATAGTACCTATGTGTCATTAATTCAGGTTTATTCTTTGACAGTTTATATTTGTATTTATAATTGAATAAATTGATGTGTACATTTGTGTTTAGTGACTTTCATATGTTTATATTTTGTCTGTGAATCGTATATACTTAATTAGTAATTAGCATAGACCTTAACTAGACACTAAGTTACCTATATGAGTGTTTATACCTTTAAGAATGACCTATTTAAAGGGACAGTTCACCCAAAAACTTTCTCCCCTTTAAATTATTCCCAATGATCCTTTTTACCTACTAGAGTGTATTAAATTGGTTGCAAGTAGCTCCTTTACTTCTATTTCAGCATTTGAAATAGCTGATTTAGCTTGTGGTTTTGATACTGGAGTATATGCTATTGACAAGCCTAAGTAAACACAGTCAGCAGAATAAGTTACACTCTCAGTGGGATGCAGGATAGTTAAGTAATAAAATGATAATTTTCCATTGTTCTCTCTTTGTATTGAGCTATGGTGTTCCAGGCAATTATAAGATAAGGAAGCAACTGTGCGTACATAAAAGTGATAACATAATGAGATCTGATATTACCTGAAGCTCAACCCATTGTAATAGGCTGTGGTTTCAAAGCACAAAACCAGCTACTTCAGATACACAAATAAACCTGAAAATGCAATTTCTCAAATATTTTATACTCTGCAGGTAGTATAATCAGTCATTTAAAATACATTAATGGAAAAACAATTTTACAGTGTACTGTCCCTTTAAGGATGAAGAGCTGGGACACCTGTGAGCAGTGAACAAGTGCCTGAAGGCACGAAACATGTCTGCTGCAGATTACCCAGCTGTCTATGCTACTATGTCAGTCTTGGCTTGAATAACTGTATCTGCTGATACATAGGCTTACCAGAAGTCCCACTTTTACTGGGATTGTCCCGGTTTGGAGGCGCTGTCCCAGTGTCCCACCCAGTTGTTCATTCTGTCCCAGTAGGGATGCCACCTCCAGGTTTCAAATCATGTGTCCGGCTTTCAGACCACCTGAAACCCAGACACATTATTCAAAATGACTGGACTGTGACTCTCCAGCATAGTTGGATGCTGGTACTTTGTTACATACAGCCCTGCTTAGCTTAACGTTCGTGTCCTTCAAAGTTTACATTTAGTAATACAGGCTGAGTGAGCAGCATAGGGTTTTTTTAATTTTGTAGTACTACTTGGTTTATTTTTCTAAGAATTTAACACCCCCCGACCCCTGGTGACATTGCCGTTAATACACGTTTAGGGGAATCATATGGGTATGATTAGGAAGTACAGACAGGAAGGATTTTTGGCGTGGATCTTGCTTTACTTCATGCAGGATAACATTTTGGCTATAATCTTCCTGCATTATGGTATAGAGTAGCCTCTTAAACAGCTTTAGCAGGTACATTACGTGTTTCTTTTGTACTTTCATTCAATGTTGTATTTATGTCTTATCAGTATTTGGCTCTGTTCCTTAATTAGACACATAAAACACATATTACACTGCAGATATTAAATTGTGAAATTGATAATTATGAAAGTGATAATTATGCTTGATTTTTGGCATTATTTAGAATCTGAGATTTAGATTAATGATTTATTTGTCATGACAACGTAATGGTGCCTTTTTAACTAGGGGGTGGTGTTATGGTCTATTTAAATTGTGTGATTCACTTGTTTGACTGAGGAAGGGTAGAGTATCCACAAAACATTACACACATAAAAGCTACTACTTTAAAAGGACCGGTAATTGCCACGCCCCCTTGACCACGCTCCTGACCACACCCCCACTGGCACCGCGCCAGGTGGTCCCAGTTTCAAACATTACACACATAAAAGCTACTACTTTAAAAGGACCGGTAATTGCCACGCCCCCTTGACCACGCTCCTGACCACACCCCCACTGGCACCGCGCCAGGTGGTCCCAGTTTCACCTCTAAAAATTATGGTAAGCCTACTGATACACCATGTTTTTACCTGCATTATCAAATAAAAGTACTAAGTTTTACCTGCATCTGAGGATCCGGACTTTTCTTTGTGTATATATATATATATATATATATATAGTAAAGTAAGGTGAACTGTTACCATCCAAATGTCCGCTTAAATTGAAAACTAACAAAGTTCAAATTCCAGAGGGTGAATGTCCATAAAGCAAATACATTTATTTATTTAATGTTAGGATTATATCCTGCAGATGTCCCCTATACACGCCTCACAGTGCACTCTTACGAAAAAGCAGCTTACTTCAGGGCTCTTAAAATGCCAAAGAAAGAAACACAAGTCACAAACGCTACTAGTGTAGGTGTAACAAACAGTAGCCATATACATTCAGACCACACAGACACAGGATGAAAGTCAAGGGAAACAGTGTTCCCAAGAGGCACTACCGTCTCTACTCACCACCTCAAGGGTGCATCGATCGTCCTTTTTTCCTGTGTGTCTTCGTAAGCATCCTTAAAGTGCAGATTCTAAGAGCCCACTTGGCAAACACTGTGACGTCTTCAGTAAAGCGTCCCACTATGCGGGAGGGGGTGTGTTCCGGTCGTCTCTCACCATGTGGTATCCATGGACCAATCCGGAACAGATTACAGTACTTGCTTGGAAATCCTCTAGGGAACTTTGGAGCTCGCGTCCTGAAACCGCTGCTGCAGCCCAGGAATAATAAGCAGCAAAAAAGGATATTGCAGACAGCGGTTGGTAGAAGTTAAAACGCAATCTTTATTAAACAAGTTTTAAAACACTCCAGAGGTCAGCACAGGTACATCACAACGAATAGTCCGCTAACATGTTTCGTCCTCAGGCCGTAATCATAGCTAAAGGACAATGCACCTGAGCCACTTAAAAAGGCACCAGGATCACCCTGATTGGGTAAAATCAAAGAACACGTTGTGTGAAGAATTAACCCTATGGGAACTTACATTAATTTACATATGTGTATATATACAGCCTATTATTAATTCTGAACAGATAAGTACTTGCATTGGGTGGCGGAGCTAAAATGTAACTAAATAATTAATGGATTTAATGTTTGGATATAATAGAGGTGATAATATTTTCTATATCAAACACACAAATAAACATCATTATTATTGCAGTGGTAACAGTCCCAACAGCTCATAGCTGGCATGTTAATGTTACTAACATAAATTTTGTTACATTGAAGGACATGAGATATAAAGCTCAGGCGCCTGCTTTTGTTAAACTCAACATCAGCCTAAAAATCAGCATGAAAAGTACTTGAACATTATTTTAAAAAGCTTCAAAAATGAAGTGTGGAGAAAGGAGTCTATACTGTACAATATATAAATGTAAAATATATTACATTGAATAAACATGATGTCTTAAGCACTTAAAAGTGGGACATGATATTAAATTGGACAATTTAATATCATGTCCCACTTTTAAGTGCTTAAGACATCATGTGTGTATATATATATATATATATATATATATATATATATATATATATATATATATACACACTGTGGTACTGTATAATGTGCTGTAATCTGTGTGTCATGTAGTCATGTGATTAGATATATATAGACTGTGGTACTGTATAATGTGCTGTAATCTGTGTGTGTGTGTCATGTAGCCCTGTGATTAGATATATATAGGCTGTGGTACTGTATAATGTGCTGTAATCTGTGTGTGTGCTATGTAGCCCTGTGATTAGATATATATAGGCTGTAGTACTGTATAATGTGCTGTAATCTGTGTGTGTGTCATGTAGCCCTGTGATTAGATATATATAGGCTGTGGTACTGTATAATGTGCTGTAATCTGTGTGTGTGTGTCATGTAGCACTGTAATTAGCTATAATAGGCTGTGGTACTGTATAATGTGCCTTGTGATTATATATATATGCTGTGGTACTGTATAATGTGCTGTAATCTGTGTGTGTGTCATGTACTCCTGTGATTAGATATATATAGGCTGTGGTACTGTATAATGTGATGTAATCTGTGTGTGTGTCATGTAGTCCTGTGATTAGATATATATAGGCTGTGGTACTGTACAATGTGCTGTAATCTGTGTGTGTGTCATGAAGTCCTGTGATTAGATATATATATATAGGCTGTGGTACTGTATAATGTGCTGTAATCTGTGTGTGTATCATGTAGCCCTGTGATTAGATATATATATATAGGCTGTGGTACTGTATAATGTGCTGTAATCTGTGTGTGTCATGTAGTCATGTGATTAGATATATATAGGCTGTAGTACTGTATAATGTGCTGTAATCTGTGTGTGTCATGTAGCCCTGTGATTAGATATATATAGGCTGTGGTACTGTATAATGTGCTGTAATCTGTGTGTGTGTGTGTCATGTAGTCCTGTGATTAGATATATATAGGCTGTAGTACTGTATAATGTGCTGTAATCTGTGTGTGCCATGTAGTCCTGTGAATATATATATATGATAGGCTGTGGTACTGTATAATGTACTGTAATCTATGTGTGTCATGTAGCCCTGTGATTAGATATATATAGGCTGTGGTACTGTATATTGTGCTGTAATCTGTGTGTGTCATGTAGTCCTGTGATTAGATATATATAGGCTGTGGTACTGTATAATGTGCTGTAATCTGTGTGTGTCATGTAGCCCTGTGATTAGATATATATAGGCTGTGGTACTGTATAATGTGCTGTAATCTGTGTGTGTGTCATGTAGCCCTGTGATTAGATATATATAGGCTGTGGTACTGTACAATGTGCTGTAACCTGTGTGTGTATCATGTAGTCCTGTGATTAGATATATATAGGCTGTGGTACTGTATAATGTGCTGTAACCTGTGTGTGTATCATGTAGTCCTGTGATTAGATATATATAGGTTGTGGTACTGTATAATGTGCTGTAATCTGTGTGTGTCATGTAGTACTGTGATTAGATATATATAGGCTGTGGTACTGTATAATGTGCTGTAATATGTGTGTGTGTCATGTAGTCATGTGATTAGATAGATATAGGCTGTGGTACTGTATATTGTGCTGTAATCTGTGTGTGTGTCATATAGCCCTGTGATTAGATAGATATAGGCTGTGGTACTGTATAATGTGCTGTAATCTGTGTGTGTGTCATGTAGCCCTGTGATTAGATATATACAGGCTGTGGTACTGTATAATGTGCTGTAATCTGTATGTGTGTCATGTAGCCCTGTGATTAGATATATATAGGCTGTGGTACTGTATAATGTGCTGTAATCTGTATGTGTGTCATGTAGCCCTGTGATTAGATATATATAGGCTGTGGTACTGTATAATGTGCTGTAATCTGTATGTGTGTCATGTAGCCCTGTGATTAGATATATATAGGCTGTGGTACTGTATAATGTGCTGTAATCTGTGTGTGTGTCATGTAGCCCTGTGATTAGATATATATAGGCTGTGGTACTGTATAATGTGCTGTAATCTGTGTGTGTGTGTGTCATGTAGCCCTGTGATTAGATATATATAGGCTGTGGTACTGTATAATGTGCTGTAATCTGTGTGTGTGTGTCATGTAGCCCTGTGATTAGATATATATAGGCTGTGGTACTGTATAATGTGTTGTAATCTGTGTTTGTGCGTCATGTAGCCCTGTGATTAGATATATATAGGCTGTGGTACTGTATAATGTGCTGTAGTCTGTGTGTGTGTGTCATGTAGCCCTGTGATTAGATATATATAGGATGTGGTACTGTATAATGTGCTGTAATCTGTGTGTGTGTCATGTAGCCCTGTGATTAGATATATATAGGCTGTGGTACTGTATAAAGTGCTGTAATCTGTGTGTGTCATGTAGCCCTGTGATTAGATATATATAGGCTATGGTACTGTATAATGTGCTGTAATCTGTGTGTGTGTCATGTAGCCCTGTGATTAGATATATATAGGCTATGGTACTGTATAATGTGCTGTAATCTGTGTGTGCCATGTAGTCCTGTGATTAGATATATATAGGCTGTGCTACAGTATAATGTGCTGTAATCTGTGTGAGTGTGTCATGTAGCCCTGTGATTAGATATATATAGGCTGTGCTACAGTATAATGTGCTGTAATCTGTGTGAGTGTGTCATGTAGCCCTGTGATTAGATATATATATAGGCTGTGGTACTGTATAATGTGCTGTAATCTGTGTGTGTGTGTCATGTAGCCCTGTGATTAGATATATATATAGACTGTGGTACTGTATAATGTGCTGTAATCTGTATGTGTCATGTAGCCCTGTGATTAGATATATATATATAGGCTGTGGTACTGTATAATGTGCTGTAATCTGTGTGTGTGTGTGTGTCATGTAGTCATGTGATTAGATATATATAGGCTGTGGCACTGTATAATGTGCTGTAATATGTGTGTGTGTCATGTAGTCATGTGATTAGATAGATATAGGCTGTGGTACTGTATAATGTGCTGTAATCTGTGTGTGTGTGTGTCATGTAGCCCTGTGATTAGATATATATAGACTGTGGTACTGTATAATGTGCTGTAATCTGTATGTGTCATGTAGCCCTGTGATTAGATAAATATAGGCTGTGGTACTGTATAATGTGCTGTAATCTGTGTGTGTGTGTGTGTGTGTGTGTCATGTAGCCCTGTGATTAGATATATATATATATATATATATATAGGCTGTAGTACTGTATAATGTGCTATAATCTGTGTGTGTGTCATGTAGCCCTGTGATTAGATATATATAGGCTGTGGTACTGTATAATGTGTTGTAATCTGTGTTTGTGCGTCATGTAGCCCTGTGATTAGATATATATAGGCTGTGGTACTGTATAATGTGCTGTAGTCTGTGTGTGTGTGTCATGTAGCCCTGTGATTAGATATATATAGGATGTGGTACTGTATAATGTGCTGTAATCTGTGTGTGTGTCATGTAGCCCTGTGATTAGATATATATAGGCTGTGGTACTGTATAAAGTGCTGTAATCTGTGTGTGTCATGTAGCCCTGTGATTAGATATATATAGGCTATGGTACTGTATAATGTGCTGTAATCTGTGTGTGTGTCATGTAGCCCTGTCATTAGATATATATAGGCTGTGGTACTGTATAATGTGCTGTAATCTGTGTGTGTGTCATGTAGTCCTGTGATTAGATATATATAGGCTGTAGTACTGTATAATGTGCTGTAATCTGTGTGTGTGTGTCATGTAGTCCTGTGATTAGATATATATATATAGGCTGTGGTACTGTATAATGTGCTGTAATCTGTGTGATTGTGTCATGTAGCCCTGTGATTAGATATATATAGGCTGTGGTACTGTATAATGTGCTGTAATCTGTGTGTGTGTGCTATGTAGCCCTGTGATTAGATATATATATATATATAGGCTGTGGTACTGTATAATGTGCTGTAATCTGTGTGTGTATCATGTAGCCCTGTGATTAGATATATATAGGCTGTGGTACTGTATAATGTGCTGTAATCTGTGTGTGTGCCATGTAGTCCTGTGATTAGATATATATAGGCTGTGGTACTGTATAATGTGCTGTAATCTGTGTGTGTGTCATGTAGTCCTGTGATTAGATATATATAGGCTGTGCTACTGTATAATGTGCTGTAATCTGTGTGTGTGTCATGTAGTCCTGTGATTAGATATATATAGGCTGTGGTACTGTATAATGTGCTGTAATCTGTGTGTGTGTGTGTCATGTAGCCCTGTGATTAGCTATATATAGGCTGTGGTACTGTATAATGTGCTGTAATCTGTGTGTGTGTCATGTAGCCCTGTGATTAGATATATATAGGCTGTGGTACTGTATAATGTGCTGTAATGTGTGTGTGTGTCATGTAGTCCTGTGATTAGATATATATAGGCTGTGGTACTGTATAATGTGCTGTAATCTGTGTGTGTGTCATGTAGCCCTGTGATTAGATATATATAGGCTGTGGTACTGTATAATGTTCTGTAATCTGTGTGTGTGTCATGTAGCCCTGTGATTAGATATATATATATATATATATATATATATAGGCTGTGGTACTGTATAATGTGCTGTAATCTGTGTGTGTCATGTAGCCCTGTGATTAGATATATATAGGCTGTGGTACTGTATAATGTGCTGTAATCTGTGTGTGTGTCATGTAGCCCTGTGATTAGATATATATAGGCTGTGGTACTGTATAATGTGCTGTAATCTCTGTGTGTGTGTGTCATGTAGCCCTGTGATTAGATATATATAGGCTGTGATACTGTATAATGTGCTGTAATCTGTGTGTGTCATGTAGCCCTTTGATTAGATATATATAGGCTGTGGTACTGTATATACAGTGCTTGACAAATATGTTCAAAAATTAGGAGCCAGTAAGAATATTTAGGAGCCAGGCATATTTTTTAGGAGCCAGACAGTTGGATTTGTATATAGATATATGGAGAATAACCCAAAAAGTTAGGAGCCAGGGGTAAAATTCTAGGAGCCAGTGGCTCCCAGGCTCCTGGGTTTGTCGAGCCCTGCTGTATAATGTGCTGTAATCTGTGTGTGTGTCATGTAGCCCTGTGATTAGATATATATAGGCTGTGGTACTGTATAATGTGCTGTAATCTCTGTGTGTGTGTGTCATGTAGCCCTGTGATTAGATATATATAGGCTGTGATACTGTATACTGTGCTGTAATCTGTGTGTGTCATGTAGCCCTGTGATTAGATATATATAGGCTGTGGTACTGTATAATGTGCTGCAATCTGTGTGTGTGTCATGTAGCCCTGTGATTAGATATATATAGACTGTGGTACTGTATAATGTGCTGTAATCTGTGTGTGTATGTCATGTAGTCCTGTGATTAGATATATATAGGCTGTAGTACTGTTTAATATGCTGTAATCTGTATGTGTGTCATGTAGTCATGTGATTAGATATATATAGGCTGTTGTACTGTATAATGTGCTATAATCTGTGTGTGTGTCATGTAGCCCTGTGATTAGATATATATAGGCTGTGCTACTGTATAATGTGCTGTAATCTGTGTGTGTGTGTGTGTGTCATGTAACCCTGTGATTATATATATAATGTATAGGCTGTGGTACTGTATAATGTGCTGTGATCTGTGTGTGTGTCATGTAGCCCTGTGATTAGATATATAAAGGCTGTGGTACTGTATAATGTGCTGTAATCTGTGTGTGTGTCATGTAGCCCTATGATTAGCTATATATAGGCTGTGGTACTGTATATATAATGTGCTATAATCTGTGTGTGTCATGTAGCCCTGTGATTAGCTATATATAGGCTGTGGTACTGTATAATGTGCTGTAATCTGTGTGTGTGTGCCATGTAGCCCTGTGATTAGATATATATAGGTTGTGGTACTGTATAATGTGCTGTAGTCTGTGTGTGTGTCATGTAGCCCTGTGATTAGATATATATAGGATGTGGTACTGTATAATGTGTTGTAATCTGTGTGTGTGTCATGTAGCCCTGTGATTAGATATATATAGGCTGTGGTACTGTATAATGTGCTGTAATCTGTGTGTGTGTCATGTAGCCCTGTGATTAGATATATATAGGCTGTGGTACTGTATAATGTGCTGTAATGTGTGTGTGTCATGTAGTCCTGTGATTAGATATATATAGGCTGTGGTACTGTATAATGTGCTGTAATCTGTGTGTGTGTCATGTAGCCCTGTGATTAGATATATATAGGCTGTGGTACTGTATAATGTTCTGTAATCTGTGTGTGTGTCATGTAGCCCTGTGATTAGATATATAACATAATTTATGTAAGAACTTACCTGATAAATTCATTTCTTTCATATTAGCAAGAGTCCATGAGCTAGTGACGTATGGGATATACATTCCTACCAGGAGGGGCAAAGTTTCCCAAACCTTAAAATGCCTATAAATACACCCCTCACCACACCCACAATTCAGTTTAACAAATAGCCAAGAAGTGGGGTGATAAGAAAAAAGTGCGAAAGCATATAAAATAAGGAATTGGAATAATTGTGCTTTATAGAAAAAAAATCATAACCACCACAAAAAAGGGCGGGCCTCATGGACTCTTGCTAATATGAAAGAAATGAATTTATCAGGTAAGTTCTTACATAAATTATGTTTTCTTTCATGTAATTAGCAAGAGTCCATGAGCTAGTGACGTATGGGATAATGACTACCCAAGATGTGGATCTTTCCACACAAGAGTCACTAGAGAGGGAGGGATAAAATAAAGACAGCCAATTCCTGCTGAAAATAATCCACACCCAAAATAAAGTTTAATGAAAAACATAAGCAGAAGATTCAAACTGAAACCGCTGCCTGAAGTACTTTTCTACCAAAAACTGCTTCAGAAGAAGAAAATACAACAAAATGGTAGAATTTGGTAAAAGTATGCAAAGAGGACCAAGTTGCCGCTTTGCAAATCTGATCAACCGAAGCTTCATTCCTAAACGCCCAGGAAGTAGAAACTGAACTAGTAGAATGAGCTGTAATCCTATGAGGCGGAGTCTTACCCGACTCAACATAGGCAAGATGAATTAAAGATTTCAACCAAGATGCCAAAGAAATGGCAGAAGTTTTCTGGCCTTTCTAAAACCGGAAAAGATAACAAATAAACTAGAAGTCTTTCGGAAAGACTTAGTAGCTTCAACATAATATTTCAAAGCTCTAATAACATCCAAAGAATGCAACGATTTCTCCTTAGAATTCTTAGGATTAGGACATAATGAAGGAACCACAATGTCTCTACTAATGTTGTTGGAATTCACAACTTAGGTAAAAATTCAAAAGAAGTTCGCAACACCGCCTTATCCTGATGAAAAATCAGAAAAGGAGACTCACAAGAAAGAGCAGATAATTCAGAAACTCTTCTGGCAGAAGAGATGGCCAAAAGGAACAAAACTTTCCAAGAAAGTAATTTAATATCCAATGAATGCATAGGTTCAAATGGAGGAGCTTGAAGAGCCCCCAGAACCAAATTCAAACTCCAAGGAGGAGAAATTGACTTAATGACAGGCTTTATACGAACCAAAGCTTGTACAAAACAATGAATATCAGGAAGAATAGCAATCTTTCTGTGAAAAAGAACAGAAAGAGCAGAGATTTGACCTTTCAAGGAACTTGCGGACAAACCCTTATCTAAACCATCCTGAAGAAACTGTAATATTCTCGGTATTCTAAAAGAATGCCAAGAAAAATGATGAGAGACACCAAGAAATACAAGTCTTCCAGACTCTATAATATATCTCTCTGGATACAGATTTACAAGCCTGTAACATAGTATTAATCACAGAGTCAGAGAAACCTCTTTGACCAAGAATCAAGCGTTCAATCTCCATACCTTTAAATTTAAGGATTTCAGATCCTGATGGAAAAAAGGACCTTGAGACACAAGGTCTGGTCTTAACGGAAGAGTCCACGGTTGGCAAGAGGCCATCCGGACAAGATCCGCATACCAAAACCTGTGAGGCCATGCCGGAACTACCAGCAGAACAAACGAGCATTCCTTCAGAATCTTGGAGATTACTCTTGGAAGAAGAACTAGAGGCGGAAAGATATAGGCAGGATGATACTTCCAAGGAAGAGATAATGCATCCACTGCCTCCGCCTGAGGATCCCGGGATCTGGACAGATACCTGGGAAGTTTCTTGTTTAGATGAGAAGCCATCAGATCTATTTCTGGAAGTTCCCACATTTGAACAATCTGAAGAAATACCTCTGGGTGAAGAGACCATTCGCCCGGATGCAACGTTTGGCGACTGAGATAATCCGTTTTCCAATTGTCCATACCTGGGATATGAACCGCAGAGATTAGACAGGAGCTGGATTCCGCCCAAACCAAAATTCGAGATACTTCTTTCATAGCCAGAGGACTGTGAGTCCCTCCTTGATGATTGATGTATGCCACAGTTGTGACATTGTCTATCTGAAAACAAATGAACAACTCTCTCTTCAGAAGAGGCCAAGACTGAAGAGCTCTGAAAATTGCACGGAGTTCCAAAATATTGATCGGAAATCTCACCTCCTGAGATTCCCAAACCCCTTGTGCCGTCAGATACCCCCACACAGCTCCCCAACCTGTAAGACTTGCATCTGTTGAGATTATAGTCCAGGTCGGACGAACAAAGAAGCCCCCTGAACTAAACGATGGTGATCTGTCCACCATGTCAGAGAGTGTCGTAAAATCGGTTTAAAGATATTAATAGAGATATCTTTGAGTAATCCCTGCACCATTGGTTCAGCATACAGAGCTGAAGAGGTCGCATGTGAAAACGAGCAAAGGAGATCGCATCTGATGCGGCAGTCCTAAGACCCAACATTTCCATGCATAAGGCTACCAAAGGGAATGATTGTGACTGAAGGTTTTGACAAGCTGATATCAATGTTAAACTTCTCCTGTCTGACAAGGACAGAGTCATAGACACTGAATTTATCTAGAACCCAAAAAAGGTTACCCTTGTCTGAGGAATCAATGAACTGATTGGTAAATTGATCCTCCAACCATGAACTTGAAGAAACAACACAAGTCGATTCGTATGAGATTCTTCGAAAATGAGAAGACTGAGCAAGTACCAAGATATCGTCCAAATAAGGAAATACCAAAACCCTATTCTCTGATTACAGAAAGAAGGGCACCGAGAACCTTTGAAAAAAATTCTTGGAACTGAGGCTAGGCCAAACGGTAGAGCCACAAAACTGGTAATGCTTGTCTAAAAAGAGAATCTCAGACACTAAAAGTGATCTGGATGAATCGGAATATGCAGATACACATCCTGTAAATCTATTGTAGACATATAATGCCCTTGCTAAACAAAAGGCAGGATAGTCCTACAGTAACCATCTTGAATGTTGGTATCCTAACATAACGATTCAATAATGATAGATCTGGAACTGGTCTGAAGGAATTGACCTTCTTTGGTACAATGAAGAGATAAAATAAAACCCCAGCCCCTGTTCCAGAACTGGAACTGGCATAAATACTCCAGCCAACTCTAGATCTGAAACACATTTCAGAAATGCTGAGCCTTTGCTGTGTTAACTGGGACACGGGAAAGAAAAGAATCTCTTAGCAGGAGGCCTTAACTTGAAGCCAATTCTGTACCTTTCTGAAACAATGTTTCTGAAACCAGAGATTAAGAACGGAATTGATCCAAATTTCTTTGAAGAAAACGTAATCTGCCCCATACCAGCTGAGCTGGAATAAGGGCCGCACCTTCATAGGTACTTAGGAGCTGGCTATAGGTTTCTATAAGGCTTGGATATATTCCAAACTGGAAATAGTTTCCAAACTGATACCGCTCCTGAGGATGAAGGATCAGGCTTTTGTTCCTTGTTGTGAGGAAAGGAACGAAAATGATTATTTACCCTGGAAAGAAAGGGAAAGCAAAGATGACTTAGAAGACATGTCAGCATTCCAAGTTTAATCCATAAAGCTTTTCTAGCTAAAATAGCTAGAGACATATACCTGACATCAACTCTAATGATATCAAAAGATGGTATCACCAATAAAATTATTAGCATGTTATAGAATAATAATAATGCTATAAAATTATGATCTGATACTTGTTGCGCTAAAGCTTCTAACCAAAAAGTTGAAGCTGCAGCAACATCCGCTAAAAATATAGCAGGTCTAAGAAGATTACCTGAACATAAGGAAGCTTTTCTTAGAAAGGATTCAATTTTCCTATCTAAAGGATCCTTAAATTAAGTACTATCTGCCGTAGGAATAGTAGTACCTTAGCAGGAGTAGAGACAGCCCAATAACCTTAGGGATTTTTGTCCCAAAAAAACTCTAATCTGTCAGATGGCACAGGATATAATTTGCTTAAACGTCTAGAAGGAGTAAATAAATTACCCAAATTATTCCATTCCCTGGAAATTACTTCAGAAATAGCATCAGGGAGATAAAACACTTCTGGAATAACTACAGGAGATTTAAAAACCTTATTTAAATGTTTACATTTAGTATCAAGAGGACCAGAATCCTCTATTTCTAATGCAAATAACACTTCTTTAAGTAAAGAACGAATAAATTCCATCTTGAACAAATACAAAGATTTATCAGCATCAACCTCTGAGACAGAAAAACCATTATCAGTATCAGAATGATGATGTTCATTTAAAAATTCATCTGAAAAAAGAGAAGTTTTAAAAGACTTTTATGTATACTAGAAGGAGAAATAACAGACATAGCCTTCTTAATGGATTTAAAAAATGAAATCTCTTATGTTATCAGGAACACTCTGAAAATTAGATGTTGACGGAACAGCAACAGGTAATGTAACAGTACTAAAGGAAATTTTATCTGCATTAATAAGTTTGACATGACATGCAATACAAATAACAGCTGGAGAAACAGATACCAAAAGTTTATAGCAGATACACTTAGCTTGGTAGCTCCAGCACTGTGCAGTGATTTTCCTGAAGTATCTTCTGACTCAGTTGCAACGTGGAACATCTTGCAATATGTAAAAGAAAAAAACAACATATAAAGCAAAATTGATCAAATTCCTTAAATGACAGTTTCAGGAATGGGAAAAAAATGCCAGTGAACAAGCTTCTAGCAACCAGAAGCAATAAATAATGAGACTTAAATAATGTGGAGACAAAAATGACGCCCATATTTTTTAGCGCCAAAAGAGACGCCCACATTATTTGGCGCCTAAATGCTTTTGGCGCCAAAAATGACGCCACATCCGGAACGCCGACATTTTTGACGCAAAAAACCGTCAAAAAATGACGCAACTTCCGGCGACACGTATGACGCCGGAAACAGAAAAATTTTTGCGCCAAAAAAGTCCGCGCCAAGAATGACGCAATAAAATGAAGCATTTTCTGCCCCCGCGAGCCTAACAGCCCACAGGGAAAAAGTCAAATTTTTTAAGGTAAGAAAAAAATGATTGAAACAAATGCATTTATCCCAAATATGAAACTGACTGTCTGAAAAATAAGGAAAGTTGAACATTCTGAGTCAAGGCAAATAAATGTTTGAATACATATATTTAGAACTTTATAAATAAAGTGCCCAACCATAGCTTAGAGTGTCACAGAAAATAAGATTTACTTACCCCAGGACACTCATCTACATGTTTGTAGAAAGCCAAACCAGTACTGAAACGAGAATCAGCAGAGGTAATGGTATATATAAGAGTATATCGTCGATCTGAAAAGGGAGGTAAGAGATGAATCTCTACGACCGATAACAGAGAACCTATGAAATAGACCCCGTAGAAGGAGATCACTGCATTCAAATAGGCAATACTCTCCTCACATCCCTCTGACATTCACTGCACGCTGAGAGGAAAACCGGGCTCCAACTTGCTGCGGAGCGCATATCAACGTAGAATCTAGCACAAACTTACTTAACCACCTCCATCGGAGGCAAAGTTTGTAAAACTGAATTGTGGGTGTGGTGAGGGGTGTATTTATAGGCATTTTAAGGTTTGGGAAACTTTGCCCCTCCTGGTAGGAATGTATATCCCATACGTCACTAGCTCATGGACTCTTGCTAATTACATGAAAGAAATATATATATATATAGGCTGTGGTACTGTATAATGTGCTGTAATCTGTGTGTGTCATGTAGCCCTGTGATTAGATATATATAGGCTGTGGTACTGTATAATGTGCTGTAGTCTGTGTGTGTGTGTCATGTAGCCCTGTGATTAGATATATATAGGATGTGGTACTGTATAATGTGCTGTAATCTGTGTGTGTGTCATGTAGCCCTGTGATTAGATATATATAGGCTGTGGTACTGTATAATGTGCTGTAATCTGTGTGTGTCATGTAGCCCTGTGATTAGATATATATAGGCTATGGTACTGTATAATGTGCTGTAATCTGTGTGTGTGTCATGTAGCCCTGTGATTAGATATATATAGGCTATGGTACTGTATAATGTGCTGTAATCTGTGTGTGTGTCATGTAGCCCTGTCATTAGATATATATAGGCTGTGGTACTGTATAATGTGCTGTAATCTGTGTGTGTGTCATGTAGTCCTGTGATTAGATATATATAGGCTGTAGTACTGTATAATGTGCTGTAATCTGTGTGTGTGTCATGTAGTCCTGTGATTAGATATATATATATAGGCTGTGGTACTGTATAATGTGCTGTAATCTGTGTGATTGTGTCATGTAGCCCTGTGATTAGATATATATAGGCTGTGGTACTGTATAATGTGCTGTAATCTGTGTGTGTGTGCTATGTAGCCCTGTGATTAGATATATATATATATATATATATATATAGGCTGTGGTACTGTATAATGTGCTGTAATCTGTGTGTGTGTCATGTAGCCCTGTGATTAGATATATATAGGCTATGGTACTGTATAATGTGTGTGTCATGTAGCCCTGTCATTAGATATATATAGGCTGTGGTACTGTATAATGTGCTGTAATCTGTGTGTGTGTCATGTAGTCCTGTGATTAGATATATATATAGGCTGTGGTACTGTATAATGTGCTGTAATCTGTGTGATTGTGTCATGTAGCCCTGTGATTAGATATATATATATAGGCTGTGGTACTGTATAATGTGCTGTAATCTGTGTGTGTGTGCTATGTAGCCCTGTGATTAGATATATATATATATATATATATATATATATATAGGCTGTGGTACTGTATAATGTGCTGTAATCTGTGTGTGTATCATGTAGTCCTGTGATTAGATATATATATATATATAGGCTGTGGTACTGTATAATGTGCTGTAATCTGTGTGTGTGTCATGTAGCCCTGTGATTAGATATATATAGGCTGTGGTACTGTATAATGTGCTGTAATCTGTGTGTGTGTCATGTAGTCCTGTGATTAGATATATATAGGCTGTGCTACTGTATAATGTGCTGTAATCTGTGTGTGTGTCATGTAGTCCTGTGATTAGATATATATAGGCTGTGGTACTGTATAATGTGCTGTAATCTGTGTGTGTGTGTGTCATGTAGTCCTGTGATTAGCTATATATAGGCTGTGGTACTGTATAATGTGCTGTAATCTGTGTGTGTGTCATGTAGCCCTGTGATTATATATATATATATATATATATATATATATATATATATATATATAATATATAGGCTGTGGTACTGTATAATGTGCTGTAATCTGTGTGTCATGTAGCCCTGTGATTAGATATATATAGGCTGTGCTACTGTATAATGTGCTGTAATCTGTTTGTATGTCATGTAGTCCTGTGATTAGATATATATATATATAGGCTGTGGTACTGTATAATGTGCTGTAATCTGTATGTGTGTCATGTAGTCATGTGATTAGATATATATAGGCTGTTGTACTGTATAATGTGTCATGTAGCCCTGTGATTAGATATATATAGGCTGTGGTACTGTATAATGTGCTGTAATCTGTGTGTGTGTCATGTAGTCCTGTGATTAGATATATATAGGCTGTGGTACTGTATAATGTGCTGTAATGTGTGTGTGTGTGTCATGTAGCCCTGTGATTAGATATATATAGGCTGTGGTACTGTATAATGTGCTGTAATCTGTGTGTGTGTGTCATGTAGCCCTGTGATTAGATATACATAGGCTGTGGTACTGTATAATGTGCTGTAATCTGTGTGTGTGTCATGTAGTCCTGTGATTAGATATATATAGGCTGTGGTACTGTATAATGTGCTGTAATCTGTGTGTGTGTGTCATGTAGCCCTGTGATTAGATATACATAGGCTGTGGTACTGTATAATGTGCTGTAATCTGTGTGTGTATCATGTAGCCCTGTGATTAGATATATAAAGGCTGTGGTACTGTATAATGTGCTGTAATCTGTGTGTGTGTCATGTAGCCCTATGATTAGCTATAGATAGGCTGTGGTACTGTATATATAATGTGCTATAATCTGTGTGTGCCATGTAGCCCTGTGATTAGCTATATATAGGCTGTGGTACTGTATAATGTGCTGTAATCTGTGTGTGTGTCATGTAGCCCTGTGATTAGATATATATAGGCTGTGGTACTGTATAATGTGCTGTAATCTGTGTGTGCCATGTAGCCCTGTGATTAGCTATATATAGGCTGTGGTACTGTATAATGTTCTATAATCTGTGTGTGTGTCATGTAGCCCTGTGATTAGATATATATAGGCTGTGGTACTGTATAATGTGTTGTAATCTGTGTGTGTCATGTAGCCCTGTGATTAGATATATATAGGTTGTGGTACTGTATAATGTGCTTTAGTCTGTGTGTGTGTCATGTAGCCCTGTGATTAGATATATATAGGATGTGGTACTGTATAATGTGTTGTAATCTGTGTGTGTGTCATGTAGCCCTGTGATTAGATATATATAGGCTGTGGTACTGTATAATGTGCTGTAATCTGTGTGTGTGTCATGTAGCCCTGTGATTAGATATATATAGGCTGTGGTACTGTATAATGTGCTGTAATGTGTGTGTGTGTCATGTAGTCCTGTGATTAGATATATATAGGCTGTGGTACTGTATAATGTGCTGTAATCTGTGTGTGTGTCATGTAGCCCTGTGATTAGATATATATAGACTGTGGTACTGTATAATGTTCTGTAATCTGTGTGTGTGTCATGTAGCCCTGTGATTAGATATATATATATATATATATATATATATAGGCTGTGGTACTGTATAATGTGCTGTAATCTGTGTGTGTCATGTAGCCCTGTGATTAGATATATATAGGCTGTGGTACTGTATAATGTGCTGTAATCTGTGTGTGTGTCATGTAGCCCTGTGATTAGATATATATAGGCTGTGGTACTGTATAATGTGCTGTAATCTCTGTGTGTGTGTGTCATGTAGCCCTGTGATTAGATATATATAGGCTGTGATACTGTATAATGTGCTGTAATCTGTGTGTGTCATGTAGCCCTTTGATTAGATATATATAGGCTGTGGTACTGTATATACAGTGCTTGACAAATATGTTCAAAAATTAGGAGCCAGTAAGAATATTTAGGAGCCAGGCATATTTTTTAGGAGCCAGACAGTTGGATTTGTATATAGATATATGGAGAATAACCCAAAAAGTTAGGAGCCAGGGGTAAAATTCTAGGAGCCAGTGGCTCCCAGGCTCCTGGGTTTGTCGAGCCCTGCTGTATAATGTGCTGTAATCTGTGTGTGTGTCATGTAGCCCTGTGATTAGATATATATAGGCTGTAGTACTGTTTAATATGCTGTAATCTGTATGTGTGTCATGTAGTCATGTGATTAGATATATATAGGCTGTTGTACTGTATAATGTGCTATAATCTGTGTGTGTGTCATGTAGCCCTGTGATTAGATATATATAGGCTGTGGTACTGTATAATGTGCTGTAATCTGTGTGTGTGTGTGTGTCATGTAACCCTGTGATTATATATATAATGTATAGGCTGTGGTACTGTATAATGTGCTGTGATCTGTGTGTGTGTCATGTAGCCCTGTGATTAGATATATATATAGGCTGTGGTACTGTATAATGTGCTGTAATCTGTGTGTGTGTCATGTAGCCCTGTGATTAGATATATATAGGCTGTGGTATTGTATAATGTGCTGTAATCTGTGCGTGTGTCATGTAGCCCTGTGATTAGATATATATAGGCTATGGTACTGTATAATGTGCTGTAATCTGTGTGTGTGTGTCATGTAGTCCTGTGATTAGATATATATAGGCTGTGGTACTGTATAATGTGCTGTAATCTGTGTGTGTGTCATGTAGCCCTGTGATTAGATATATATAGACTGTAGTACTGTATAATGTGCTGTAATCTGTGTGTGTGTGTCATGTAGTCCTGTGATTAGATATATATAGGCTGTGGTACTGTATAATGTGCTATAATCTGTGTGTGTCATGTAGTCCTGTGATTAGATATATATAGGCTATGGTACTGTATAATGTGCTGTAATATGTGTGTGTGTCATGTAGTCCTGTGATTAGATATATATAGGCTATGGTACTGTATAATGTGCTGTAATCTGTGTGTGTGTCATGTAGTCCTGTGATTAGATATATATAGACTGTAGTACTGTATAATGTGCTGTAATCTGTGTGTGTGTCATGTAGTCCTGTGATTAGATATATATAGGCTGTGGTACTGTATAATGTGCTGTAATCTCTGTGTGTGTCATGTAGCCCTGTGATTAGATATATATAGGTTGTGGTACTGTATAATGTGCTATAATCTGTGTGTGTCATGTAGCCCTGTGATTAGATATATATAGGCTATGGTACTGTATAATGTGCTGTAATCTGTGTGTGTGTCATGTAGCCCTGTGATTAGATATATATAGGCTGTGGTACTGTAATCTGTGTGTATGTCATGCAGTCCTGTGATTAGATATATATATATATATATATAGGCTGTGGCACTGTAGTGTGTGTGTGTGTCATGTAGTCCTGTGAAAATATATATATATAAGTTGTTTGAAAGCTGTCGTCCATACAGTGTGAAGCAGATTGTGCATCCAGAGTCCAGCACACAGCGTGAGAATGTCCGCTCTAAACACATGTGTCAAAAAGATAAACTCCCAAGGACATAAGTAATGTTAGCCTTAGAAGGCAAACAGTGTTGGCTGAGGTAAAGCACTATGCACAAGCACCTTAGGTAAAACAATTGTAGTAATTTATTTCGATATGCATTAAAAAGTTCACACGAACTCTATATAGACACAAACTCACGGATATGTAAAAGACAAGGGAAAGAGTGACGTCAGTTGGCGCTTTTCCAAAGATAGTCTGAGAGTGGCTCAAGGTGAGATTAAATAACCACAGTGGGACAAGAACACGCCCTAAAAAAATGGACGTTTTATGTCAGTTGTGCAAAATACCGCAGAAAAGACTTGTCATATATTTCACTTAAAGGGACACTGAACCCAATTTTTTTATTTCATGATTCAGATAGAGCGTGCAATTTTTAGCAACTTTCTAATTTACTCCTATTATCAAATGTTCTTCATTCTCTTGGTATCTTTATTTGAAATGCAAAAATGTATGTTTAGATGCCGGCCCATTTTTTGTGAACAACCTGGGTTGTTCTTGCTGATTGGTGGATACATTTATCCACCAATGAACAAGTGCTTTCCATGGTACTGAACCAAACAAATAGCTTAGATGCCTTCTTTTTCAAATAAAGATAGCAAGAGAACAAAGAAAACTTGATAATAGGAGTAAATTAGAAAGTTGCTTAAAATTGCATGCTCTATCTCACGGGTGTCAAACACAAGGCCCGCGGGCCGAATCCGGCCCACCAGACCTTGTCATGTGGCCCGTGTAGCCGCCGCCAGCCTTCACCCCTGATACCGCGATTCAGTAATATAAAATGTTAAGCACATAATTTTCTTCAACAGGTGTTTCTCCAACATAGGTGTGTCCGGTCCACGGCGTCATCCTTACTTGTGGGATATTCTCTTCCCCAACAGGAAATGGCAAAGAGCCCAGCAAAGCTGGTCACATGATCCCTCCTAGGCTCCGCCTACCCCAGTCATTCTCTTTGCCGTTGTACAGGCAACATCTCCACGGAGATGGCTTAGAGTTTTTTAGTGTTTAACTGTAGTTTTTATTATTCAATCAAGAGTTTGTTATTTTAAAATAGTGCTGGTATGTACTATTTACTCAGAAACAGAAAAGAGATGAAGATTTCTGTTTGTATGAGGAAAATGATTTTAGCACCGTAACTAAAATCCATGGCTGTTCCACACAGGACTGTTGAGAGCAATTAACTTCAGTTGGGGGAACAGTGTGCAGTCTCTTACTGCTTGAGGTATGACACATTCTAACAAGACGATGTAATGCTGGAAGCTGTCATTTTCCCTATGGGATCCGGTAAGCCATGTTTATTAAGATAGTAAATAAGGGCTTCACAAGGGCTTATTAAGACTGTAGACTTTTTCTGGGCTAAATCGATTCATTATTAACACATATTTAGCCTTGAGGAATCATTTATTCTGGGTATTTTGATATGATTATATCGGCAGGCACTGTTTTTGACACCTTATTCTTTAGGGGCTTTCCCTAATCATAGTCAGAGCCTCATTTTCGCGCCGGTATGGCGCACTTGTTTTTGAGGACAGCATGGCATGCAGCTGCATGTGTGTGGAGCTCTGATACATAGAAAAGTCTTTCTGAAGGCATCATTTGGTATCGTATTCCCCTTTGGGCTTGGTTGGGTCTCAGCAAAGCAGATTCCAGGGACTGTAAAGGGGTTAAATATAAAAACGGCTCCGGTTCCGTTATTTTAAGGGTTAAAGCTTCCAAATTTGGTGTGCAATACTTTTAAGGCTTTAAGACACTGTGGTGAAATTTTGGTGAATTTTGAACAATTCCTTCATACTTTTTCGCAATTGCAGTAATAAAGTGTGTCTAGTTTAAAATTTAAAGTGACAGTAACGGTTTTATTTTAAAACGTTTTTTGTGCTTTGTTATCAAGTTTATGCCTGTTTAACATGTCTGAACTACCAGATAGATTGTGTTCTGACTGTGGGGAAACCAAGGTTCCTTCTCATTTAACTATATGTATTTTATGTCATAAAAAAATTTAGTAAATATAATGCCCAAGATGATTCCTCAAGTGTGGGGAGTAAGCATGGTACTGCATCATCCCCTCCTTCGTCTACACCAGTCTTGCCCATACAGGAGGCCCCTAGTACATCTAGTGCGCCAATACTCCTTACTATGCAACATTTAACGGCTGTAATGGATAATTCTATCAAAAACATTTTAGCCAATATGCCCACTTATCAGCGAAAGCGCGACTGCTCTGTTTTAGAAAATTCTGTAGAGCATGAGAACGCTGATGATATGGTTTCTGAAGGGCCCCTACACCAGTCTGAGGGGGCCAGGGAGGTTTTGTCTGAGGGAGAAATTTCAGATTCAGGAAACATTTCTCAACAAGCTGAACCTGATGTGATTACTTTTAAATTTAAGTTGGAACATCTCCGCGCTCTGCTTAAGGAGGTGTTATCCAATTTGGATGATTGTGATTATCTGGTCATTCCAGAACCACTATGTAAAATGGAAAAGTTCTTAGAGGGGGCCCCCCGAAGCTTTTCCTATATCCAAGCGGGTGGCGTACATTGTTAGTAAAGAATGGGACAGGCCCGGTATACCTTTAGTACCTCCCCCCATATTTATAAAATTGTTTTCCTATAGTCGACCCCAGAAAGGACTGATGGCAGACAGTCCCCAAGGTCGAGGGGGCGGTTTCTACTCTACACAAGCGCGCCACTATACCCATAGAAGATAGTTGTGCTTTCCAAGTCCTATGGATAAAAAATTAGAAGGTCTGCTAAAGATGTTTGTTCAGCAAGGTTCCCTTCTACAACCAATTGCATGCATTGTCCCTGTCACTGCAGCCGCGTGTTTCTAGTTTGATGAGCTAGGAAAGGCGATTATTAGTAATTCTTCTTCTTATGAGGAGATTATGGACAGAATTCGTGCTCTTAAATTGGCTAATTCTTTCACCCTAGACGCCACCTTGCAATTGGCTAGGTTAGCGGCGAAAAAATTCTGGGTTTGCTATTGTGGCGCAGAGCGCTTTGGTTAAAATCTTGGGCAGCGGATGCGTCTTCCAAGAACAAATTGCTTGACATTCCTTTCAAGGGGAAAACACTCTTTGGCCCTGACTTGAAAGAGATTATCTCTCATATCACTGGGGGCAAGGGCCACGCCCTTCCTCAGGATAGGTCTTTTCAAGACCAAAAATAAACCTAAGTTTCGTCCCTTTCGCAGAAACGGATCAGCCCCAAGGGCTACGTCCTCTAAGCAGGAAGGTAATACTTCTCAAGCCAATCCAGCCTGGAGACCTAGGCAAGGCTGGAACAAAGGAAAGCAGGCCAGGAAACCTGCCACTGCTACCAAGACAGCATGAAATGCGGGCCCCCGATCCGGGACCGGATCTGGTGGGGGGCAGACTCTCTCTCTTCGCTCAGGCTGGGGCGAGAGATGTTCTGGATCCTTGGGCGCTAGAAATAGTCTCCCAAGGTTATTCTCTGGAGTTCAGGGGGCTTCCTCCAAGGGGGAGGTTCCACAGGTCTCAGTTGTCTTCAGACCACATAAGAAGACAGGCATTCTTACATTGGGTAGAAGACCTGCTAAAAATGGGAGTGATTCATCCTGTTCCATTAGGAGAACAAGGGATGGGGTTCTACTCCAATCTGTTCATAGTTCCCAAAAAAGAGGGAACGTTCAGACCAATCTTAGATCTCAAGATCTTGAACAAGTTTCTCAAGGTTCCATCGTTTAAGATGGAAACCATTCGAACACTTCTTCCTTCCATCCAGGAAGGTCAATTCATGACCAAGGTGGATTTCAAGGATGCGTATCTACATATTCCTATCCACAAGGAACATCATGGTTCCTAAGGTTTGCATTCCTGGACAAGCATTTCCAGTTCGTGGCGTTTTCTTTCGGATTAGCCACTGCTCCTAGGATTTTCTCATAGGTACTAGGGTCCCTTCTGGCGGTGCTAAGACCAAGGGGCATTGCTGTAGTACCTTACTTGGACGACATTCTGATTCGAGCGTCGTCCCTTCCTCAAGTAAAGGCTCACACGGACATTGTCCTGGCCTTTCCCAGATCTCACGGATGGAAAGTGAACGTGGAAAAGAGTTCTCTATCTCCGTCAACGAGGGTTCCCTTCTTGGGAACTATAATAGACTCCTTAGAAATGAGGATTTTTCTGATAGAAGCCAGAAAAACAAAACTTCTAGACTCTTGTCGGATACTTCATTCCGTTCCTCTTCCTTCCATAGCGCAGTGCATGGAAGTGATAGGTTTGATGGTAGCGGCAATGGACATAGTTCCTTTTGTGCGCATTCATCTAAGACCATTACAACTGTTCATGCTCAGTCAGTGGAATGGGGACTATTCAGACTTGTCTCCGAAGATACAAGTAAATCAGAGGACCAGAGACTCATTCCGTTGGTGGCTGTCCCTGGACAACCTGTCACAAGGGATGACCTTCCGCAGACCAGAGTGGGTCATTGTCACGACCGACGCCAGTCTGATGGGCTGGGGCGCGGTCTGGGGATCCCTGAAAGCTCAGGGTCTTTGGTCTCGGGTAGAATCTCTTCTACCGATAAATATTCTGGAACTGAGAGCGATATTCAATGCTCTCAAAGCTTGGCCTCAGCTAGCGAGGGCCAAGTTCATACATCAACCATCAGGGGGGAACAAGGAGTTCCCTAGCGATGGAAGAAGTGACCAAAATCATTCTATGGGAGGAGTCTCACTCCTGCCACCTGTCTGCTATCCACATCCCAGGAGTGGAAAATTGGGAAGCGGATTTTCTGAGTCGTCAGACATTGCATCCGGGGGAGTGGGAACTCCATCCGGAAATCTTTGCCCAAGTTACTCAACCGTGGGGCATTCCAGACATGGATCTGATGGCCTCTCGTCAGAACTTCAGAGTTCCTTACTACGGGTACAGATCCAGGGATCCCAAGGCGGCTCTAGTGGATGCACTAGTAGCACCTTGGATCTTCAAACTAGCTTATGTGTTCCCGCCGTTTCCTCTCATCCCCAGGCTGGTAGCCAGGATCAATCAGGAGAGGGCGTCGGTGATTTTGATAGCTCCTGCGTGGCCACGCAGGACTTGGTATGCAGATCTGGTGAATATGTCATCGGCTCCACCATGGAAGCTACCTTTGAGACGAGACCTTCTTGTTCTAGGTCCGTTCGACCCACTCCAGCTGACCGCTTGGAGATTGAACGCTTGATCTTATCAAAGCGAGGGTTCTCAGATTCTGTTATTAATACTCTTGTTCAGGCCTGAAAGCCTGTAACCAGAAAAATTACCACATAATTTGGTATATCTGTTGGTGTGAATCTGCAGGATTCCCTTGGGACAAGGTTAAGATTCCTAAGAGTCTATCCTTCCTTCGAGAAGGATTGGAAAAAGGATTATCTGCAAGTTCCTTGATGGGACAGATTTCTGCCTTGTCTGTGTTACTTCACAAAAAGCTGGCAGCTGTGCCAGATGTTCTAGCCTTTGTTCAGGCTCTGGTTAGAATCAAGCCTGTTTACAAAATTTTGACTCCTCCTTGGAGTCTCAACCTAGTTCTTTCAGTTCTTCAGGGGGTTCCGTTTGAACCCTTACATTCCGTTGATATTAAGTTATTATCTTGGAAAGTTTTGTTTTTGGTTGCAATTTCTTCTGCTAGAAGAGTTTCAGAATTATCTGCTCTGCAGTGTTCTTCTCCTTATCTGGTGTTCCATGCAGATAAGGTGGTTTTGCGTACTAAACCTGGTTTTCTTCCAAAAGTTGTTTCTAACAAAAACATTAACCAGGAGATAGTTGTGCCTTCTTTGTGTCCTAATCCAGTTTCAAAGAAGGAACGTTTGTTGCACAACTTGGATGTAGTTCGTGCTCTCAAATTTTACTTAGCAGCTACTAAGGATTTCAGACAAACTTTGTCTTTGTTTGTTGTTTATTCTGGTAAACGGAGAGGTCAAAAAGCAACTTCTACCTCTCTCTCCTTCTGGATTAAAAGCATTATCCGATTGGCTTATGAGACTGCCGGACGGCAGCCTCCTGAAAGAATCACAGCTCACTCCACTAGGGCTGTGGCTTCCACATGGGCCTTCAAGAACGAGGCTTCTGTTGATCAGATATGTAAGGCAGCGACTTGGTCTTCACTGCACACTTTTTCTAAATTTTACAAATTTGATACTTTTGCTTCTTCTGAGGCTATTTTTGGGAGAAAGGTTTTGCAAGCCGTGGTGCCTTCCATTTAGGTGACCTGATTTGCTCCCTCCCTTCATCCGTGTCCTAAAGCTTTGGTATTGGTTCCCACAAGTAAGGATGACGCCGTGGACCGGACACACCTATGTTGGAGAAAACAGAATTTATGTTTACCTGATAAATTACTTTCTCCAACGGTGTGTCCGGTCCACGGCCCGCCCTGGTTTTTTTAATCAGGTCTGATAATTTATTTTCTTTAACTACAGTCACCACGGTAACATATGGTTTCTCCTATGCAAATATTCCTCCTTAACGTCGGTCGAATGACTGGGGTAGGCGGAGCCTAGGAGGGATCATGTGACCAGCTTTGCTGGGCTCTTTGCCATTTCCTGTTGGGGAAGAGAATATCCCACAAGTAAGGATGACGCCGTGGACCGGACACACCGTTGGAGAAAGTAATTTATCAGGTAAACATAAATTCTGTTTTTTTTTTTTTTTTTATTATTATTATTATTATGCATAGCAACCGGCACATTTTTACTTTCACATTATTGGCTGCCTCTCATGAAATTGATACATTTTATTAGATGCTTTGCTTATAACTTAATGTTACTTTTAGCCGCCAGAACGTCTGCTTCTGCGACTGAGGTAAGTGTGCAGCCAGGGATGCGCGTTAATAGCAGAAAAACCCTTGTAACCCTTCTCCTCCCGGGCTCAAAGTGTTAATAGCACCGCACAGGAAAAAAAAAAGTGTTATCCCTGCTGCGGTCTGCTTGTGAAGACTGTTAGCTGAAGAGATGTGTGTGGGTGGAGTTCCGGGAATTGCCGATTCCCATTTCTTCTGTTAAGTGTGATCAGTCCACGGGTCATCATTACTTCTGGGATATTACTCCTCCCCAACAGGAAGTGCAAGAGGATTCACCCAGCAGAGCTGCATATAGCCCCTCCCCTCTACGTCACCCCCAGTCATTCTCTTGCACCCAACGACTAGATAGGATGTGTGAGAGGACTATGGTGATTTTATTTAGTTTTATTTCTTCAATCAAAAGTTTGTTATTTTTTAATAGCACCGGAGCGTGTTATTCCTTCTCTGGTAGAGTTTGAAGAAGAATCTACCAGAGTTTTTTACTATGATTTTAGCCGGAGTTGTTAAGATCATATTGCTGTTCTCGGCCATCTGAGGAGAGGTAGACTTCAGATCAGGGGGCAGCGGGCAGTTTATTCTGCAAAGAGGTATGTAGCAGTTTTTATTTCTAACAATGGAATTGCTGAGAAAATACTGCCATACCGACATTATATCATGTATGTATAATTTACATTTTTGTTTTCTGGAGAATGGTACTTCTCTGGAATTACAATAGGCTTTTTAATAACTCTTAATTATGTTAAACGTTTTTGCTGGAATGTAAAATCGTTTTCATTTTCTGAGGTACTGGGTGAATAAAATGTTTGGGCACTATTTTTCCACTTGGCAGTTGCTGGATCTAATTATGACAGTTGCTTAATCTCTCTCACTGTTGTGTGTGAGGGGGTGGGACCTTTTTGGCGCTTTTTGCTACGCATCAAAAATTTCAGTCAAAGCTCATTGTTTTTCCTGCATGTTCCGGTTTATCTCTACAGAACCCAGGGAGCTTCAAAGCTAATTTGAGGGAAGTAATCTAACAGAGCTGTAAGATTGTAGTTGACTGTGATAAAAAACGTTTATCTTTAACTTTTTTATGCCTCAGGGTTAGTTATTTCTTGCTACTGGATACAATCCTTTGCTAAGTTACATTTGGTTTTACAAAGCTGATTGATTTCATCTGTTATATTTACTCAGTGCTTTTCAAGCACAGTTCGTTTTTTTCATTGTAATTTTATTGTATAGTATTTCCAAGTTGCAAGTTTATTTGCTAGTTTGTTAAACATGTCTGATTCAGAAGATGAGACCTGTACTATTTGTACTAAAGCCAAGGTGGAGCCCAATAGAAATTTATGTACCAACTGTATTGATGCTACATTAAGTAAAAGTCAATCTGTACAAATTGAACAAATTTCACCAAACAACGAGGGGAGAGTTATGCCGACTAACTCGCCTCACGTGACAGTACCTGCATCTCCCGCCCGGGACGTGCGCGATATGGCGACGCCAAGTACATCTGGGCGGCCATTACAAATAACATTACAAGATATGGCTACTGTTATGACTGAGGTTTTGGCTAAATTACCAGAACTAAGGGGCAAGCGAGATCACTCTGGGGTGAGAACAGAGTGCGCTGATAATGTTAGAGCCATGTCAGATACTGCGTCACAACTTGCAGAACATGAGGACGGAGAGCTTCATTCTGCAGCTGACGGTTCTGATCCAAACAGATTGGATTCAGATATTTCAAATTTTAAATTTAAGCTGGAAAACCTCCGTGTTTTACTAGGGGAGGTGTTAGCGGCCCTGAATGATTGTAACACAGTTGCAATACCAGAGAAAATGTGTAGATTGGATAAATATTTTGCTGTACCAACAAGTACTGACGTTTTTCCTATACCTAAGAGACTAACTGAAATTATTACTAAGGAGTGGGATAGACCCGGTGTGCCGTTCTCACCCCCTCCGATATTTAGAAAGATGTTTCCGATAGACGCCACCACGCGGGATTTATGGCAAACGGTCCCTAAGGTGGAGGGAGCAGTTTCTACTTTAGCTAAGCGTACCACTATCCCGGTGGAGGATAGGTGTGCCTTTTCAAATCCAATGGATAAAAAATTAGAGGGTTACCTTAAGAAAATGTTTGTTCAACAAGGTTTTATATTGCAACCCCTTGCATGCATTGCGCCGATCACGGCTGCAGCGGCATTCTGGATTGAGTCTCTAGAAGAGAATCTTAGTTCAGCTACGCTGGACGACATTTCAGACAGGCTTAGAGTTCTTAAGCTATCTAATTCTTTCATTTCGGAAGCCGTAGTACATTTAATTAAACTTACGGCTAAGAATTCCGGATTCGCCATTCAGGCGCGCAGAGCACTGTGGCTAAAATCCTGGTCAGCTGATGTAACTTCTAAGTCCAAATTACTTAATATACCTTTCAAGGGACAGACCTTATTTGGGCCTGGTTTGAAAGAAATTATCGCTGACATTACAGGAGGTAAGGGCCACGCCCTACCTCAAGACAAAGCTAAACCTAAGGCTAGACAGTCTAATTTTCGTTCCTTTCGGAATTTCAAAGCAGGAGCAGCATCAACTTCCACTACTCCAAAACAAGAAGGATCTGGTGCTCGCTACAGACAAGGCTGGAGACCTAACCAGTCCTGGAACAAGGGCAAGCAGGCCAGGAAACCTGCTGTTGCCACTAAAACAGCATGAATTGAGGGCCCCCGATCCGGGATCGGATCTAGTGGGGGGCAGACTTTCTCTCTTCGCCCAGGCTTGGGCAAGAGATGTCCAGGATCCCTGGGCGCTAGAGATAATATCTCAGGGATACCTTCTGGACTTCAAACACTCTCCTCCAAGAGAGAGATTTCATCTGTCAAGGTTGTCGACAGACCAAACAAAGAAAGTAGCGTTTCTGCGCTGTATACAAGAACTATTGTTAATGGGAGTAATCCATCCAGTTCCACGGTTGGAACAGGGAAAAGGGTTTTACTCAAATCTGTTTGTGGTTCCCAAAAAAGAAGGAACTTTCAGACCAATCCTGGATTTAAAGATCCTAAACAAATTCCTAAGAGTTCCATCATTCAAAATGGAGACTATCCGGACAATTTTACCTATGATCCAAGAGGGTCAGTACATGACCACAGTGGACTTAAAGGATGCTTACCTTCACATACCGATTCACAAAGATCATTACCGGTATCTAAGATTTGCCTTTCTAGACAGACATTACCAGTTTGTAGCTCTTCCATTCGGATTGGCTACAGCTCCAAGAATCTTCACAAAGGTTCTAGGTGCTCTTCTGGCGGTACTAAGACCGCGGGGAATTTCGGTAGCTCCCTACCTAGACGACATTCTGATACAAGCTTCAAGCTTTCAAACTGCCAAGTCTCATACAGAGTTAGTACTGGCATTTCTAAGGTCACATGGATGGAAGGTGAACGAAAAGAAAAGTTCACTCGTTCCACTCACAAGAGTTCCCTTCCTGGGGACTCTTATAGATTCTGTAGAAATGAAGATTTACCTGACAGAAGACAGGTTAATAAGACTTCAAAGTGCTTGCCGCACCCTTCATTCCATTCAACACCCATCGGTGGCTCAATGCATGGAGGTAATCGGCTTAATGGTAGCGGCAATGGACATAGTGCCATTTGCCCGCTTACACCTCAGACCACTGCAATTGTGCATGCTGAGTCAGTGGAATGGGGATTACTCAGACTTGTCCCCTTCTCTGAATCTGGATCAAGAGACCAGAAATTCTCTTCTATGGTGGCTTTCTCGGCCACATCTGTCCAGGGGGATGCCATTCAGCAGACCAGACTGGACAATTGTAACAACAGACGCCAGCCTTCTAGGTTGGGGTGCCGTCTGGAATTCTCTGAAGGCTCAGGGACAATGGAGTCAGGAGGAGAGTCTCCTGCCAATAAACATTCTGGAATTGAGAGCAGTTCTCAATGCCCTTCTGGCCTGGCCCCAGTTGACAACTCGGGAGTTCATCAGGTTTCAGTCGGACAACATCACGACTGTAGCTTACATCAACCATCAGGGAGGGACAAGAAGCTCCCTAGCAATGATGGAAGTATCAAAGATAATTCGCTGGGCAGAGTCTCACTCTTGCCACCTGTCAGCAATCCACATCCCGGGAGTGGAAAACTGGGAGGCGGATTTCTTAAGTCGTCAGACTTTTCATCCGGGGGAGTGGGAACTTCATCCGGAGGTCTTTGCCCAAATACTTCGACGTTGGGGCAAACCAGAGATAGATCTCATGGCGTCTCGACAGAACGCCAAGCTTCCTCGCTACGGGTCCAGATCCAGGGATCCAGGAGCAGTCCTAATAGATGCCCTGACAGCACCTTGGGACTTCAGGATGGCTTATGTGTTTCCACCCTTCCCGATGCTTCCTCGATTGATTGCCAGAATCAAACAGGAGAGAGCATCAGTGATTCTGATAGCACCTGCATGGCCACGCAGGACTTGGTATGCAGACCTGGTGGACATGTCATCCTGTCCACCTTGGTCTCTACCTCTGACACAGGACCTTCTGATACAGGGTCCTTTCAAACATCAAAATCTAACTTCTCTGAAGCTGACTGCTTGGAAATTGAACGTTTGATTTTATCAAGACGTGGGTTTTCTGAGTCAGTTATTGACACCTTAATACAGGCTAGGAAGCCTGTTACCAGAAAGATTTACCATAAAATATGGCGTAAATACCTATACTGGTGTGAATCCAAAGGTTACTCTTGGAGTAAGGTTAGGATTCCTAGGATATTGTCTTTTCTACAAGAAGGTTTAGAAAAGGGTTTATCTGCTAGTTCATTAAAGGGACAGATCTCAGCTCTGTCTATTCTGTTACACAAACGTCTGTCAGAAGTGCCAGACGTTCAGGCTTTTTGTCAGGCTTTAGCGAGGATTAAGCCTGTGTTTAAGACTGTTGCTCCACCATGGAGTTTAAATCTTGTTCTAAACGTTTTACAGGGCGTTCCGTTTGAACCCCTCCATTCCATTGATATAAAGTTGTTATCTTGGAAAGTTCTATTTTTAATGGCTATTTCCTCGGCTCGAAGAGTCTCTGAGTTATCAGCCTTACATTGTGATTCTCCTTATTTGATTTTTCATTCGGATAAGGTAGTTCTGCGTACTAAACCTGGGTTCTTACCCAAGGTAGTCACTAACAGGAATATCAATCAAGAGATTGTTGTTCCATCCTTGTGTCCAAATCCTTCTTCAAAGAAGGAACGTCTTCTGCACAATCTGGATGTAGTTCGTGCCCTAAAATTCTATTTACAGGCAACTAAAGACTTTCGACAAACGTCTTCCCTGTTTGTCGTTTATTCTGGCCAGAGGAGAGGTCAAAAAGCTTCTGCTACCTCTCTCTCTTTTTGGCTTCGTAGTATAATACGTTTAGCTTATGAGACTGCTAGACAGCAGCATCCTGAAAGAATTACAGCCCATTCTACTAGAGCTGTGGCTTCCACTTGGGCCTTCAAGAATGAGGCCTCTGTTGAACAGATTTGCAAGGCTGCAACTTGGTCTTCACTTCATACTTTTTCCAAATTTTACAAATTTGACACATTTGCTTCCTCGGAGGCTATTTTTGGGAGAAAGGTTCTTCAGGCAGTGGTTCCTTCTGTATAAAGAGCCTGCCTATCCCTCCCGTCATCCGTGTACTTTTGCTTTGGTATTGGTATCCCAGAAGTAATGATGACCCGTGGACTGATCACACTTAACAGAAGAAAACATAATTTATGCTTACCTGATAAATTCCTTTCTTCTGTAGTGTGATCAGTCCACGGCCCGCCCTGTTTTTAAGGCAGGTATTTATTTTTAAATTATACTCCAGTCACCACTACACCCTTGGTTCCTCCTTTCTCGTTTTTTGTCCTTGGTCGAATGACTGGGGGTGACGTAGAGGGGAGGGGCTATATGCAGCTCTGCTGGGTGAATCCTCTTGCACTTCCTGTTGGGGAGGAGTAATATCCCAGAAGTAATGATGACCCGTGGACTGATCACACTACAGAAGAAAGGAATTTATCAGGTAAGCATAAATTATGTTTTTTGATAATCCAATCACCATTGCCAAATTAGACACACAACCAACCGGTATAAGCTTTCACGGTAGTGTTGTAAAAAAAGAACATGAAGGCTGAAGCTAGCGCTGCTGAATACTGAGGCGGTCCCCCCCCCCCCCTCTACTGAAGCCCGCGCCCAGGCTGTAAACATTTGTTTGTGAATGTGCACGCGCTAGCTTCACCCTTCATGTTCTTTTTTTACAACACTACCGTGAAAGCTTATACCGGTTGGTTGTGTGTCTTATTTGGCAATGGTGATTGATTATCAAAAATGGGAATCGGCAATTCCCGGAACTCCACCCACACACATCTCTTCAGCTAACAGTCTTCACAAGCAGACCGCAGCAGGGATAACTCCTTTTTTTCCCTGTGCGGTGCTATTAACACTTTGAGCGGGGAGGAGAAGGGTTACAAGGGTTTGCAGAAAAGGCAGCTGGGGGGGGGATCTCTAGATGTCTCACGTACCGGTGTTCGGCCCCTCCCTCCATAACGCAACACTGGAGTGCTATGTTTTCTGTGTGATATCATAAAAGCATATAAATGATAATAAAGAGTGGACACATAGTCCTATACAACCGGCCCTTTGAGGGTGACCAAACTGCTGATGTGGCCCCCGATGAATTTGCTCTATCTGAATCATAAAAGAAAAAAATTTGGGTTCAGTTTCCCTTTAAGATAAGTGTATGTTATCTTATTAATAGTTCAAAGAAAAATACAAGCCGATTACAGCCGTAACATGCACATCAAAGACATAGGGTTAAGGGTAAACACACTATATAAAGGCTATAATAAACAGGTCTACTTAGAACTTGCTGGAAAAGACGTTCAATCACCTTAAACCCTTTTTTCACTTATTGTAAACACATTTATGTTGTGAATGCCTACAAAAGGCCTGATTTTGTTACACAAATATTAGAAAGGGTGCCAAATAGGTTGTTTGAAAATACGGTAACTCATCTCCTAACCACAAAGAAACCTATGTTTTGTAACTATAGTATTATCTTAATATATGCTGTATGTGGGACGTAACAAACACTGGTTTGAATACCTTGAGTTTATCCATCTAGTGAATCATTGTAGAAGTTTGGAGAACTGCAAATATTAGATTAGTTTGAATTTGACTGTCTTTTTATAAACACCTGTGTGTATACAGGATCGATACAATTTGCTGTATACTGAAAATCAAGAGTTAAAGGGACACTGTACCCAAATTTTTTCTTTTGTAATTCAGAAAGAGCATGCAATTTTAAGCAACTTTCTAATTTACTCCAATTATCAATTTTTCTTTGTTCTCTTGCTATCATTATTTGAAAAAGAAGGCATCTAAGCTTTTTCTCCAACATAGGTGTGTCCGGTCCACGGCGTCATCCTTACTTGTGGGATATTCTCCTCCCCAACAGGAAATGGCAAAGAGCCCAGCAAAGCTGGTCACATGATCCCTCCTAGGCTCCGCCTTCCCCAGTCATTCTCTTTGCCGTTGTACAGGCAACATCTCCACGGAGATGGCTTAGAGTTTTTTGGTATTTAACTGTAGTTTTTATTATTCAATCAAGAGTTTGTTATTTTAAAATAGTGCTGGTATGTACTATTTACTCTGAAACAGAAAGGTGATGAAGATTTCTGTTTGTAAGAGGAAAATGATTTTAGCAACCGTTACTAAAATCGATGGCTGTTTCCACACAGGACTGTTGAGAGGAATTAACTTCAGTTGGGGGAAACAGTGAGCAGACTTTTGCTGCTTGAGGTATGACACATTTCTAACAAGACGATGTAATGCTGGAAGCTGTCATTTTCCCTATGGGATCCGGTAAGCCATTTTTATTACATAAGAAAAAAAGGGCTTCACAAGGGCTTTTAAGACTGTAGACATTTTCTGGGCTAAAACGATTGATATATAAACATATTTTATACTTCATAGCTTTGAGGAATTATTTTATTCTTGGGAATTATGTAAAATAACCGGCAGGCACTGTATTGGACACCTTATCCTCTAGGGGCTTTCCCTAATCATAGGCAGAGCCTCATTTTCGCGCCTCTATTGCGCACTTGTTTTTAGGAAGCATGACATGCAGATGCATGTGTGAGGAGCTCTGATACACAGAAAAGACTTTCTGAAGGCGTCATTTGGTATCGTATTCCCCTTTGGGCTTGGTTGGGTCTCAGCAAAGCAGATACCAGGGACTGTAAAGGGGTTAAATATAAAAACGGCTCCGGTTCCGTTATTTTAAGAGTTAAAGCTTTCAAATTTGGTGTGCAATACTTTTAAGGCTTTAAGACACTGTGGTGAAATTATGGTGAATTTTGAACAATTCCTTCATACTTTTTCACATTTGCAGTAATAAAGTGTGTTCAGTTTAAAATTTAAAGTGACAGTAACGGTTTTATTTTAAAACGTTTTTTGTACTTTGTTATCAAGTTTATGCCTGTTTAACATGTCTGAACTACCAGATAGACTGTGTTCTGTATGTGGGGAAGCCAAGGTTCCTTCTCATTTAAATAGATGTGATTTATGTGACACAAAATTTAGAGAAAATGATGCCCAAGATGATTCCTCAAGTGAGGGGAGTAAGCATGGTACTGCATCATCCCCTCCTTCGTCTACACCAGTCTTGCCCACACAGGAGGCCCCTAGTACATCTAGTGCGCCAATACTCCTTACTATGCAACAATTAACGGCTGTAATGGATAATTCTATCAAAAACATTTTAGCCAAAATGCCCACTTATCAGCGAAAGCGCGACTGCTCTGTTTTAGAAAATACTGAAGAGCATGAGGACGCTGATGATATTGGTTCTGAAGTGCCCCTACACCAGTCTGAGGGGGCCAGGGAGGTTTTGTCTGAGGGAGAAATTTCAGATTCAGGGAAAATTTCTCAACAAGCTGAACCTGATGTGATTACATTTAAATTTAAATTGGAACATCTCCGCGCCCTGCTTAAGGAGGTGTTATCTACTCTGGATGATTGTGAGAATTTGGTCATTCCAGAGAAATTATGTAAAATGGACAAGTTCCTAGAGGTCCCGGGGCCCCCCGAAGCTTTTCCTATACCCAAGCGGGTGGCGGACATTGTAAATAAAGAATGGGAAAGGCCCGGCATACCTTTCGTCCCTCCCCCTATATTTAAGAAATTGTTTCCTATGGTCGACCCCAGAAAGGACTTATGGCAGACAGTCCCCAAGGTCGAGGGGGCGGTTTCTACTCTAAACAAACGCACCACTATACCCATAGAAGATAGTTGTGCTTTCAAAGATCCTATGGATAAAAAATTAGAGGGTTTGCTTAAAAAGATGTTTGTTCAGCAAGGTTACCTTCTACAACCAATTTCATGCATTGTTCCTGTCACTACAGCAGCGTGTTTCTGGTTCGATGAACTAGAAAAGGCGCTCAATAAAGATTCTTCTTATGAGGAGATTTTGGACAGAATTCATGCTCTCAAATTGGCTAACTCTTTCACCCTAGACGCCACTTTGCAATTGGCTAGATTAGCGGCGAAAAATTCTGGGTTTGCTATTGTGGCGCGCAGAGCACTTTGGCTAAAATCTTGGTCAGCGGATGCGTCTTCCAAGAACAAATTGCTTAACATTCCTTTCAAGGGGAAAACGCTGTTTGGCCCTGACTTGAAAGAGATTATTTCTGATATCACTGGGGGCAAGGGCCACGCCCTTCCTCAGGATAGGTCTTTCAAGGCCAAAAATAAACCTAATTTTCGTCCCTTTCGCAGAAACGGACCAGCCCCAAGTGCTACGTCCTCTAAGCAAGAGGGTAATACTTCTCAAGCCATGCCAGCCTGGAGGCCAATGCAAGGCTGGAACAAAGGAAAGCAGGCCAAGAAACCTGCCACTGCTACCAAGACAGCATGAGATGTTGGCCCCCGATCCGGGACCGGATCTGGTGGGGGGCAGACTCTCTCTCTTCGCTCAGGCTTGGGCAAGAGATGTTCTGGATCCTTGGGCGCTAGAAATAGTCTCCCAAGGTTATCTTCTGGAATTCAAGGGGCTTCCCCCAAGGGGGAGGTTCCACAGGTCTCAATTGTCTTCAGACCACATAAAAAAACAGGCATTCTTACATTGTGTAGAAGACCTGTTAAAAATGGGAGTGATTCATCCTGTTCCATTAGGAGAACAAGGGATGGGGTTCTACTCCAATCTGTTCGTAGTTCCCAAAAAAGAGGGAACATTCAGACCAATCTTAGATCTCAAGATCCTAAACAAGTTTCTCAAGGTTCCATCGTTCAAAATGGAAACCATTCGAACAATTCTTCCTTCCATCCAGGAAGGTCAATTCATGACCACGGTGGATTTAAAGGATGCGTATCTACATATTCCTATCCACAAGGAACATCATCGGTTCCTAAGGTTCGCATTCCTGGACAAGCATTACCAGTTTGTGGCACTTCCGTTCGGATTAGCCACTGCTCCAAGAATTTTCACAAAGGTACTAGGGTCCCTTCTAGCGGTGCTAAGACCAAGGGGCATTGCAGTAGTACCTTACTTGGACGACATTCTGATTCAAGCGTCGTCCCTTCCACAAGCAAAGGCTCACACGGACATTGTCCTGGCCTTTCTCAGATCTCACGGGTGGAAAGTGAACGTAGAAAAAAGTTCTCTATCTCCGTCAACAAGGGTTCCCTTCTTGGGAACAATAATAGACTCCTTAGAAATGAGGATTTTTCTGACAGAGGCCAGAAAATCAAAACTTCTAAACTCTTGTCAAGTACTTCATTCTGTTCCTCTTCCTTCCATAGCGCAGTGCATGGAAGTAATAGGTTTGATGGTAGCGGCAATGGACATAGTTCCTTTTGCGCGAATTCATCTAAGACCATTACAACTGTGCATGCTCAGTCAGTGGAATGGGGATTATACAGACTTGTCTCCGACGATACAAGTAGATCAGAGGACCAGAGATTCACTCCGTTGGTGGCTGTCCCTGGACAACCTGTCACAGGGGATGAGCTTCCGCAGACCAGAGTGGGTCATTGTCACGACCGACGCCAGTCTGGTGGGCTGGGGCGCGGTCTGGGGACCCCTGAAAGCTCAGGGTCTTTGGTCTCGGGAAGAATCTCTTCTCCCGATAAATATTCTGGAACTGAGAGCGATATTCAATGCTCTCAAGGCTTGGCCTCAGCTAGCAAAGGCCAAATTCATACGGTTTCAATCAGACAACATGACGACTGTTGCGTACATCAACCATCAGGGGGGAACAAGGAGTTCCCTGGCGATGGAAGAAGTGACCAAAATCATTCAATGGGCGGAGACTCACTCCTGCCACTTGTCTGCAATCCACATCCCAGGAGTGGAAAATTGGGAAGCGGATTTTCTGAGTCGTCAGACATTTCATCCGGGGGAGTGGGAACTCCATCCGGAAATCTTTGCCCAAATTACTCAGTTGTGGGGCATTCCAGACATGGATCTGATGGCCTCTCGTCAGAACTTCAAGGTTCCTTGCTACGGGTCCAGATCCAGGGATCCCAAGGCGACTCTAGTAGATGCACTAGTAGCTCCTTGGACCTTCAAACTAGCTTATGTATTCCCGCCGTTTCCTCTCATCCCCAGGCTGGTAGCCAGGATCAATCAGGAGAGGGCATCGGTGATCTTGATAGCTCCTGCGTGGCCACGCAGGACTTGGTATGCAGACCTGGTGAATATGTCATCGGCTCCACCATGGAAGCTACCTTTGAGACGGGACCTTCTTGTTCAAGGTCCGTTCGAACATCCGAATCTGGTCTCACTCCAACTGACTGCCTGGAGATTGAACGTTTGATCTTATCAAAGCGAGGGTTCTCAGATTCTGTCATTGATACTCTTGTTCAGGCCAGAAAGCCTGTAACTAGAAAAATCTACCACAAAATATGGAAAAAATATATCTGTTGGTGTGAATCTAAAGGATTCCCTTGGGACAAGATAAAAATTCCTAAGATTCTATCCTTTCTTCAAGAAGGTTTGGAGAAAGGATTATCTGCAAGTTCTTTGAAGGGACAGATTTCTGCCTTATCTGTGTTACTTCACAAAAAGCTGGCAGCTGTGCCAGATGTTCAAGCCTTTGTTCAGGCTCTGGTTAGAATCAAGCCTGTTTACAAACCTTTGACTCCTCCTTGGAGTCTCAATTTAGTTCTTTCAGTTCTTCAGGGGGTTCCGTTTGAACCCTTACATTCCGTTGATATTAAGTTATTATCTTGGAAAGTTTTGTTTTTGGTTGCAATTTCTTCTGCTAGAAGAGTTTCAGAATTATCTGCTCTGCAGTGTTCTCCTCCTTATCTGGTGTTCCATGCAGATAAGGTGGTTTTGCGTACTAAACCTGGTTTTCTTCCGAAAGTTGTTTCTAACAAAAACATTAACCAGGAGATAGTCGTGCCTTCTTTGTGTCCGAATCCAGTTTCAAAGAAGGAACGTTTGTTGCACAATTTGGATGTAGTTCGTGCTTTAAAATTCTATTTAGATGCTACAAAGGATTTTAGACAAACATCTTCCTTGTTTGTTGTTTATTCTGGTAAAAGGAGAGGTCAAAAAGCAACTTCTACCTCTCTCTCCTTTTGGCTTAAAAGCATCATCAGATTGGCTTACGAGACTGCCGGACGGCAGCCTCCTGAAAGAATCACAGCTCATTCCACTAGGGCTGTGGCTTCCACATGGGCCTTCAAGAACGAGGCTTCTGTTGATCAGATATGTAAGGCAGCGACTTGGTCTTCACTGCACACTTTTACTAAATTTTACAAATTTGATACTTTTGCTTCTTCTGAGGCTATTTTTGGGAGAAAGGTTTTGCAAGCCGTGGTGCCTTCCATCTAGGTGACCTGATTTGCTCCCTCCCTTCATCCGTGTCCTAAAGCTTTGGTATTGGTTCCCACAAGTAAGGATGACGCCGTGGACCGGACACACCTATGTTGGAGAAAACAGAATTTATGTTTACCTGATAAATTACTTTCTCCAACGGTGTGTCCGGTCCACGGCCCGCCCTGGTTTTTTAATCAGGTCTGATAATTTATTTTCTTTAACTACAGTCACCACGGTATCATATGATTTCTCCTATGCAAATATTCCTCCTTTACGTCGGTCGAATGACTGGGGAAGGCGGAGCCTAGGAGGGATCATGTGACCAGCTTTGCTGGGCTCTTTGCCATTTCCTGTTGGGGAGGAGAATATCCCACAAGTAAGGATGACGCCGTGGACCGGACACACCGTTGGAGAAAGTAATTTATCAGGTAAACATAAATTCTGTTTTTTTGGTTTCAGTACTCTGGGCAGCAATTTTTTATTGGTGGATGAATTTATCCACCAATCAGCAAGGACAACCCAGGTTGTTCACCAAAAATGGGCTGGCATCTACACTTACATTCTTGCATTTCAAATAAAGATACCAAGAGAATGAAGAAAATTTGATAATAGGAGTAAATTAGAAAGTTGCTTAAAATTTCATGCTCAATCTGAATCGTGAAAGAAAAATTTTGGGTACAGTGTCCCTTTAAGATAATACGAATATATGTATCGATAATCTGTGAACTTTACTCACAATTACCTTGGAAGACACACAGCTTTTGCAACAAATACAACAATATAACACACAAGCATATAACCGCTATTAATCCAAGAGATATAATAACACTATGGCACAATTAAAAGCACTTGAAGATATTTGTAACAGAAAACTCACTTTTGAAGAAAGACAAGGTGAACTATCACCAAACCAATCACAACTATATGATTTAGGAAAACTTTTTCTCAGTATGGAAAATCTGAGTATAAAGGAGCTCAAACTATGGTATTAAATTATATACCTAGACAAATATATAAAATCAGCAATAATACAGAGGGGACTGCGAATGAAAAAATACCCCAATATTGATAAAGAAGCCCTTCTAAATGCCCTTTTCAGGGCAATGGGGAGCTTAGGTTTTTTTAGATAGGATTTTATTTGGGGGTGTTGGTTGTGTGGGTGGTGGGTTTTGCTGTTAGGGGGTTGTTTGTATTTTTTTTTACAGGTAAAAGAGCTGATTTCTTTGGGTCAATGCCCCGCAAAAGGCCCTTTTAAGGGCTATTGGCAGTTTAGTCTAGGCTAGGTTTTTTTTTATTTTGATAGGGCTATTAGATTAGGTGTAATTAGTTTAAATATTTGATCATTTCTTTTTTATTTTTGTAATTTAGTTAATTGTATTTAATTAATGTAATTTATTTTAATTGTAGTGTAATGTTAGGTGTTAGTGTAAGACAGGTCAGGTTTTATTTTAAAGGTAAATTTGTATTTATTTTAACTAGGTAGTTAGTAAATAGTTAATAACTATTTACTAACTAATCTACCTAGTTAAAATAAATACAAACTTAGCTGCGAAATAAAACCTAAGATGGCTATAATGTAACTATTAGTTATATTGTAGCTAGTTAAGGGTTTATTTTATAGGTAAGTATGTAGTTTTAAATAGGAATTTAGTTAATGATAGTAGTTTTTATTTTGATTTATTTTAATTATATTTAAGTTAGGGGTGTTAGGTTTAGGGGTTAATAACTTTAGTATAGTGGCGGCAACGACGTTGGGGGCGGCAGATAGGGGTTAATAAATTTATGTAGGTGGCGGCGACATTGGGGGTGGCAGATTACGGGTTAATAAGTGTAATGTAGGTGGCGGCGATGTCAGGGGCAGCAGATTAGGGGTGTTTAGACTCGGGGTTCATGTTAAGGTGTTAAGTGTAAACATATATTTTCTTTCCCCATAGGAATCAATGGGGCTGCGTTATGGAGCTTTACGCTCCTTTATTGCAGGTGTTAGGCTTTTTTTTTAGCCGGCTCTCCCCATTGATGTCTATGGGGAAATTGTGCACAAGTACGTAAAACCAGCTCAAAGCAGCGCTGGTATTTGTGTGCGGTATGGTGCGCAACCATATTGCCCGCTAACACAGGTTTTTGGAAAACCTGTATTAGCAGCTCTATTAAAGGTGAGCGGTGGAAATAACTTGCAAGTTATTACCCAGCCGCTCATAACGCAAAACTCGTAAACTGGCCGTTTTTTTCTGCACTGCTATCTGGCTCTTTCCTCCATTGCTTACAATGATGCACACCAGCCAGTAAGGGCGAAGATTTGCGTGAATGCAAGCGTGTTTCTAGACTTATGAAATATTCCTGCTGCATAGATTTTCCAGCAGTGATGAAGAGCTGTCTATATCAGCCGTATCTCTTGATTGTGACATGGATCAGAAGATTCTCTTAACTTTTGAATAGGGGCTGATGCCTTAAATGTATTTACTGTTTAATGTCCGTTTTTAATTTGGTGGAATGAGTTGGTGTCATGTGGGTGAATGAATATAGATTCTCTATTTTTATTTCATATCTGTTTGTTACTATTTGCTTATGGACATTATAACAGTGTTGGGTGTTTTATTAAATCAAACAATAATTTTGTATCATCTCATGTTTCCGTTTCCTTTAGGCTCTCTGTTCCCTTCTATCTCTAGGACAATCACTATAGTTAGTGTACATCAGCTTATTTCAGCAGAGCCAGGGGACCAGAATGGAGCAACAGTTGGGTAAGTTTTATTATTATTTTATTTTTCATGTTCATGCGTCGATAGTTTCTGCTGCACTGTACATTGTTTGCTATAAATAACGATAAGGCAGACTGTATATTGTTTACTATACAGATAAGGCAGACTGTATATTGTTTACTATAAATAAAGATCAGGCAGACTGTATACTGTTTACTATAAATAAAGATAAGGCAGACTGTACATTGTTTACTATACAGATAAGGCAGACTGTATATTGTTTACTATAAATAAAGATCAGGCAGACTGTATACTGTTTACTATAAATAAAGATAAGGCAGACTGTACATTGTTTACTATAAATAAAGATCAGGCAGACTGTATACTGTTTACTATAAATAAAGATAAGGCAGACTGTCCATTGTTTACTATAAATAAAGATAAGGCAGACTGTATACTGCTTACTATAAATAAAGATAAGGCAGACTGTACATTGTTTACTATAAATAAAGATCAGGCAGACTGTATATTGTTTACTATAAATAAAGATAAGGCAGACTGTACATTGTTTACTATAAATAAAGATCAGGCAGACTGTATACTGTTTACTATAAATAAAGATAAGGCAGACTGTACATTGTTTACTATACAGATAAGGCAGACTGTATATTGTTTACTATAAATAAAGATCAGGCAGACTGTATACTGTTTACTATAAATAAAGATAAGGCAGACTGTACATTGTTTACTATAAATAAAGATCAGGCAGACTGTATACTGTTTACTATAAATAAAGATAAGGCAGACTGTCCATTGTTTACTATAAATAAAGATAAGGCAGACTGTATACTGCTTACTATAAATAAAGATAAGGCAGACTGTACATTGTTTACTATAAATAAAGATCAGGCAGACTGTATATTGTTTACTATAAATAAAGATAAGGCAGACTGTACATTGTTTACTATAAATAAAGATAAGGCAGGCTGTACATTGTTTACTATAAATAAAGATAAGGCAGACTGTACATTGTTTACTATAAATAAAGATCAGGCAGACTGTATATTGTTTACTATAAATAAAGATAAGGCAGACTGTATACTGTTTACTATAAGTAAAGATAAGGCAGACTGTATACTGTTTCTCCAACATAGGTGTGTCCGGTCCACAGCGTCATCCTTACTTGTGGGATATTCTCCTCCCCAACAGGAAATGGCAAAGAGCCCAGCAAAGCTGGTCACATGATCCCTCCTAGGCTCCGCCTACCCCAGTCATTCTCTTTGCCGTTGTACAGGCAACATCTCCACGGAGATGGCTTAGAGTTTTTTAGTGTTTAACTGTAGTTTTTATTATTCAATCAAGAGTTTGTTATTTTAAAATAGTGCTGGTATGTACTATTTACTCTGAAACAGAAAAGAGATGAAGATTTCTGTTTGTATGAGGAAAATGATTTTAGCAACCGTTACTAAAATCCATGGCTGTTCCACACAGGACTGTTGAGAGGAATTAACTTCAGTTGGGGGAACAGTGAGCAGTCTTTTGCTGCTTGAGGTATGACACATTCTAACAAGACGATGTAATGCTGGAAGCTGTCATTTTCCCTATGGGATCCGGTAAGCAATTTTTATTCAGACAGTAAATAAGGGCTTCACAAGGGTTTATTAAGACTGTAGACATTTTCTGGGCTAAATCGATCATATTTACACATATTTAGCCTTGAGGAATCATTTAATCTGGGTATTTTTTGTAAAATAATATCGGCAGGCACTGTTTTAGACACTTTATTCTATAGGGGCTTTCCCTAATCATAGTCAGAGCCTCATTTTCGCGCCGGTATGGCGCACTTGTTTTTGAGAACAGCATGGCATGCAGCTGCATGTGTGTGGAGCTCTGATACATAGAAAAGTCTTTCTGAAGGCATCATTTGGTATCGTATTCCCCTTTGGGCTTGGTTGGGTCTCAGCAAAGCAGATTCCAGGGACTGTAAAGGGGTTAAATATAAAAACGGCTCCGGTTCCGTTATTTTAAGGGTTAAAGCTTCCAAATTTGGTGTGCAATACTTTTAAGACACTGTGGTGAAATTTTGGTGAATTTTGAACAATTCCTTCATACTTTTTCGCAATTGCAGTAATAAAGTGTGTTCAGTTTAAAATTTAAAGTGACAGTAACGGTTTTATTTTAAAACGTTTTTTGTGCTTTGTTATCAAGTTTATGCCTGTTTAACATGTCTGAACTACCAGATAGATTGTGTTCTGACTGTGGGGAAGCCAAGGTTCCTTCTCATTTAAATAGATGTGATTTATGTCATAAAAAATTTAGTAAAAATGATGCCCAAGATGATTCCTCAAGTGAGGGGAGTAAGCATGGTACTGCATCATCCCCTCCTTCGTCTACACCAGTCTTGCCCATACAGGAGGCCCCTAGTACATCTAGCGCGCCAATACTCCTTACTATGCAACAATTAACGGCTGTAATGGATAATTCTATCAAAAACATTTTAGCCAATATGCCCACTTATCAGCGAAAGCGCGACTGCTCTGTTTTAGAAAATACTGAAGAGCATGAGGACGCTGATGATATTGTTTCTGAAGGGCCCCTACACCAGTCTGAGGGGGCCAGGGAGGTTTTGTCTGAGGGAGAAATTTCAGATTCAGGAAAAATTTCTCAACAAGCTGAACCTGATGTGATTACTTTTAAATTTAAGTTGGAACATCTCCGCGCTCTGCTTAAGGAGGTGTTATCCAATTTGGATGATTGTGATTATCTGGTCATTCCAGAAACACTATGTAAAATGGACAAGTTCCTAGAGGCCCCGGGGCCCCCCGAAGCTTTTCCTATATCCAAGCGGGTGGCGTACATTGTTAATAAAGAATGGGACAGGCCCGGTATACCTTTCGTACCTCCCCCCATATTAAAAAAATTGTTTCCTATAGTCGACCCCAGAAAGGACTTATGGCAGACAGTCCCCGAGGTCGAGGGGGCGGTTTCTACTCTAAACAAGCGCGCCACTATACCCATAGAAGATAGTTGTGCTTTCCAAGATCCTATGGATAAAAAATTAGAAGGTTTGCTAAAAAAGATGTTTGTTCAGCAAGGTTACCTTCTACAACCAATTGCATGCATTGTCCCTGTCACTACAGCCGCGTGTTTCTGGTTCGATGAGCTAGAAAAGGCGATTATTAGTAATTCTTCTTCTTATGAGGAGATTATGGACAGAATTCGTGCTCTTAAATTGGCTAATTCTTTCACCCTAGACGCCACCTTGCAATTGGCTAGGTTAGCGGCGAAAAATTCTGGGTTTGCTATTGTGGCGCGCAGAGCGCTTTGGTTAAAATCTTGGTCAGCGGATGCGTCTTCCAAGAACAAATTGCTTGACATTCCTTTCAAGGGGAAAACACTGTTTGGCCCTGACTTGAAAGAGATTATCTCTGATATCACTGGGGGCAAGGGCCACGCCCTTCCTCAGGATAGGTCTTTCAAGGCCAAAAATAAACCTAATTTTCGTCCCTTTCGCAGAAACGGACCAGCCCCAAGTGCTACGTCCTCTAAGCAGGAAGGTAATACTTCTCAAGCCAATCCAGCCTGGAGACCTATGCAAGGCTGGAACAAAGGAAAGCAGGCCAAGAAACCTGCCACTGCTCCCAAGACAGCATGAGATGCGGGCCCCCGATCCGGGACCGGATTTGGTGGGGGGCAGACTCTCTCTCTTCACTCAGGCTTGGGCAAGAGATGTTCTGGATCCTTGGGCGCTAGAAATAGTCTCCCAAGGTTATCTTCTGGAAGTGATTCATCCTGTTCCATTAAGAGAACGAGGGATGGGGTTCTACTCCAATCTGTTCGTAGTTCCCAAAAAAGAGGGAACGTTCAGACCAATCTTAGATCTCAAGATCCTAAACAAGTTTCTCAAGGTTCCATCGTCCAAAATGGAAACCATTCGAAAAATCCTTCCATCCAGGAAGGTCAATTCTTGACCACGGTGGATTTAAAGGATGCGTATCTACATATTCCTGTCCACAAGGAACATCATCGGTTCCTAAGGTTCGCATTCCTGGACAAGCATTACCAGTTCGTGGCGCTTCCTTTCGGATTAGCCACTGCTCCAAGGATTTTCTCAAAGGTACTAGGGTCCCTTCTGGCGGTGCTAAGACCAAGGGGCATTGCTGTAGTACCTTACTTGGACGACATTCTGATTCAAGCGTCGTCCCTTCCTCAAGCAAAGGCTCTCACGGACATAGTCCTGGCCTTTCTCAGATCTCACGGATGGAAAGTGAACGTGGAAAAGAGTTCTCTATCTCCGTCGACAAGAGTTCCCTTCTTGGGAACAATAATAGACTCCTTAGAAATGAGGATTTTTCTGACAGAGACCAGAAAAACAAAACTTCTAAACTCTTGTCGGATACTTCATTCCGTTCCTCTTCCTTCCATAGCGCAGTGCATGGAAGTGATAGGTTTGATGGTAGCGGCAATGGACATAGTTCCTTTTGCGCGCTTTCATCTAAGACCATTACAACTGTGTATGCTCAGTCAGTGGAATGGGGACTATACAGACTTGTCTCCGAAGATACAAGTAAATCAGAGGACCAGAGACTCACTCCGTTGGTGGCTGTCCCTGGACAACCTGTCACAAGGGGGTGACCTCCCGCAGACCAGAGTGGGTCATTGTCACGACCGACGCCAGTCTGATGGGCTGGGGCGCGGTCTGGGGATCCCTGAAAGCTCAGGGTCTTTGGTCTCGGGAAGAATCTCTTCTACCGATAAATATTCTGGAACTGAGAGCGATATTCAATGCTCTCAAGGCTTGGCCTCAGCTAGCGAGGGCCAAGTTCATACGGTTTCAATCAGACAACATGACGACTGTTGCGTACATCAACCATCAGGGGGGAACAAGGAGTTCCCTGGCGATGGAAGAAGTGACCAGAATCATTCAATGGGCGGAGACTCGCTCCTGCCACCTGTCTGCAATCCACATCCCAGGAGTGGAAAATTGGGAAGCGGATTTTCTGAGTCGTCAGACATTGCATCCGGGGGAGTGGGAACTCCATCCGGATATCTTTGCCCAAATCACTCAACTGTGGGGCATTCCAGACATGGATCTGATGGCCTCTCGTCAGAACTTCAAGGTTCCTTGCTACGGGTCCAGATCCAGGGATCCCAAGGCGACTCTAGTAGATGCACTAGTAGCACCTTGGACCTTCAAACTAGCCTATGTATTCCCGCCGTTTCCTCTCATCCCCAGGCTGGTAGCCAGGATCAATCAGGAGAGGGCGTCGGTGATCTTGATAGCTCCTGCGTGGCCACGCAGGACTTGGTATGCAGATCTGGTGAATATGTCATCGGCTCCACCATGGAAGCTACCTTTGAGACGAGACCTTCTTGGTCAAGGTCCGTTCGAACATCCGAATCTGGTCCCACTCCAGCTGACTGCTTGGAGATTGAACGCTTGATCTTATCAAAGCGAGGGTTCTCAGATTCTGTTATTGATACTCTTGTTCAGGCCAGAAAACCTGTAACTAGAAAAATTTACCACAAAATTTGGAAAAAATATATCTGTTGGTGTGAATCTAAAGGATTCCCTTGGGGAAAAAGGATTATCTGCAAGTTCCTTGATGGGACAGATTTCTGCCTTGTCTGTGTTACTTCACAAAAAGCTGGCAGCTGTGCCAGATGTTCAAGCCTTTGTTCAGGCTCAGGTTAGAATCAAGCCTGTTTACAAACCTTTGACTCCTCCTTGGAGTCTCAACTTAGTTCTTTCAGTTCTTCAGGGGGTTCCGTTTGAACCCTTACATTCCGTTGATATTAAGTTATTATCTTGGAAAGTTTTGTTTTTGGTTGCAATTTCTTCTGCTAGAAGAGTTTCAGAATTATCTGCTCTGCAGTGTTCTCCTCCTTATCTGGTGTTCCATGCAGATAAGGTGGTTTTACGTACTAACCTGGTTTTCTTCCAAAAGTTGTTTCTAACAAAAACATTAACCAGGAGATAGTCGTGCCTTCTCTGTGTCCGAAACCAGTTTTGAAGAAGGAACGTTTGTTGCACAATTTGGATGTTGTTCGCGCTCTAAAATTCTATTTAGATGCTACAAAGGATTTTAGACAAACATCTTCCTTGTTTGTTGTTTATTCTGGTAAAAGGAGAGGTCAAAAAGCAACTTCTACCTCTCTCTCTTTTTGGATTAAAAGCATCATCAGATTGGCTTACGAGACTGCCGGACGGCAGCCTCCTGAAAGGATCACAGCTCCTTCCACTAGGGCTGTGGCTTCCACATGGGCCTTCAAGAACGAGGCTTCTGTTGATCAGATATGTAGGGCAGCGACTTGGTCTTCACTGCACACTTTTACCAAATTTTACAAGTTTGATACTTTTGCTTCTTCTGAGGCTATTTTTGGGAGAAAGGTTTTGCAAGCCGTGGTGCCTTCCATTTAGGTGACCTGATTTGCTCCCTCCCTTCATCCGTGTCCTAAAGCTTTGGTATTGGTTCCCACAAGTAAGGATGACGCCGTGGACCGGACACACCTATGTTGGAGAAAACAGAATTTATGTTTACCTGATAAATTACTTTCTCCAACGGTGTGTCCGGTCCACGGCCCGCCCTGGTTTTTTAATCAGGTCTGATAATTTATTTTCTTTAACTACAGTCACCACGGTATCATATGGTTTCTCCTATGCAAATATTCCTCCTTAACGTCGGTCGAATGACTGGGGTAGGCGGAGCCTAGGAGGGATCATGTGACCAGCTTTGCTGGGCTCTTTGCCATTTCCTGTTGGGGAGGAGAATATCCCACAAGTAAGGATGACGCCGTGGACCGGACACACCGTTGGAGAAAGTAATTTATCAGGTAAACATAAATTCTGTTTTACTATAAGTAAAGATAAGGCAGACTGTACATTGTTTACTATAAATAAAGATAAGGCAGACTGTACATTGTTTACTATAAATGAAGATAAGGCAGACTGTGCATTGTTTACTATAAATAAAGATAAGGCAGACTGTATACTGTTTACTATAAATAAAGATAAGGCAGACTGTACATTGTTTACTATAAATAAAGATAAGGCAGACTGTACATTGTTTACTATAAATAAAGATAAGGCAGACTGTACATTGTTTACTATAAATGAAGATAAGGCAGACTGTGCATTGTTTACTATAAATAAAGATAAGGCAGACTGTATACTGTTTACTATAAATAAAGATAAGGCAGACTGTGCATTGTTTACTATAAATAAAGATAAGGCAGACTGTACATTGTTTACTATAAATGAAGATAAGGCAGACTGTGCATTGTTTACTATAAATAAAGATAAGGCAGACTGTACATTGTTTACTATAAATAAAGATAAGGCAGACTGTACATTGTTTACTATAAATGAAGATAAGGCAGACTGTGCATTGTTTACTATAAATAAAGATAAGGCAGACTGTATACTGTTTACTATAAATAAAGATAAGGCAGACTGTACATTGTTTACTATAAATAAAGATAAGGCAGACTGTACATTGTTTACTATAAATGAAGATAAGGCAGACTGTGCATTGTTTACTATAAATAAAGATAAGGCAGACTGTACATTGTTTACTATAAATAAAGATAAGGCAGACTGTACATTGTTTACTATAAATAAAGATAAGGCAGACTGTATACTGCTTACTATAAATAAAGATAAGGCAGACTGTGCATTGTTTACTATAAATAAAGATAAGGCAGACTGTATACTGTTTACTATAAATAAAGATAAGGCAGACTGTACATTGTTTACTATAAATAAAGATAAGGCAGACTGTATACTGCTTACTATAAATAAAGATAAGGCAGACTGTGCATTGTTTACTATAAATAAAGATAAGGCAGACTGTATACTGTTTACTATAAATAAAGATAAGGCAGACTGTACATTGTTTACTATAAATAAAGATAAGGCAGACTGTACATTGTTTACTATAAATAAAGATAAGGCAGACTGTATACTGTTTACTATAAATAAAGATAAGGCAGACTGTACATTGTTTACTATAAATAAAGATAAGGCAGACTGTACATTGTTTACTATAAATAAAGATAAGGCAGACTGTATACTGCTTACTATAAATAAAGATAAGGCAGACTGTACATTGTTTACTATAAATAAAGATAAGGCAGACTGTACATTGTTTACTATAAATAAAGATAAGGCAGACTGTATACTGCTTACTATAAATAAAGATAAGGCAGACTGTGCATTGTTTACTATAAATAAAGATAAGGCAGACTGTACATTGTTTACTATAAATAAAGATAAGGCAGACTGTACATTGTTTACTATAAATAAAGATAAGGCAGACTGTACATTGTTTACTATAAATAAAGATAAGGCAGACTGTATACTGCTTACTATAAATAAAGATAAGGCAGACTGTACATTGTTTACTATAAATAAAGATAAGGCAGACTGTACATTGTTTACTATAAATAAAGATAAGGCAGACTGTAGATTGATTACTATAAATAAAGATAAGGCAGACTGTACATTGTTTGCTATAAATAAAGATAAGGCAGACTGTATACTGCTTACTATAAATAAAGATAAGGCAGACTGTATACTGCTCACTATAAATAAAGATAAGGCAGACTGTATACTGCTCACTATAAATAAAGATAAGGCAGACTGTATACTGCTCACTATAAATAAAGATAAGGCAGACTGTACATTGTGTACTATAAATAAAGATAAGGCAGACTGTATACTGCTTACTATAAATAAAGATAAGGCAGACTGTACATTGTTTACTATAAATAAAGATCAGGCAGACTGTATATTGTTTACTATAAATAAGAGAGATCAGGCAGACTGTATATTGTTTACTATAAATAAAGATAAGGCAGACTGTATACTGTTTACTATAAGTAAAGATAAGGCAGACTGTATACTGTTTACTATAAGTAAAGATAAGGCAGACTGTACATTGTTTACTATAAATAAAGATAAGGCAGACTGTACATTGTTTACTATAAATAAAGATCAGACAGACTGTATATTGTTTACTATAAATAAGAGAGATCAGGCAGACTGTATATTGTTTACTATAAATAAAGATAAGGCAGACTGTACATTGTTTACTATAAATAAAGATCAAGCAGACTGTATATTGTTTACTATAAATAAGAGAGATCAGGCAGACTGTATATTGTTTACTATAAATAAAGATCAGACAGACTGTATATTGTTTACTATAAATAAGAGAGATCAGGCAGACTGTATATTGTTTACTATAAATAAGAGAGATCAGGCAGACTGTATACTGTTTACTATAAATAAAGATAAGGCAGACTGTATATTGTTTACTATAAATAAGAGAGATCAGGCAGACTGTATATTGTTTACTATAAATAAGAGAGATCAGGCAGACTGTATACTGTTTACTATAAGTAAAGATAAGGCAGACTGTATACTGTTTACTATAAATAAAGATAAGGCAGACTGTATACGGTTTACTATAAATAAAGATCAGGCAGACTGTACATTGTTTACTATAAATAAAGATAAGGCAGACTGTATACTGCTTACTATAAATAAAGATAAGGCAGACTGTACATTGTTTACTATAAATAAAGATCAGGCAGACTGTATATTGTTTACTATAAATAAGAGAGATCAGGCAGACTGTATATTGTTTACTATAAATAAAGATAAGGCAGACTGTATACTGTTTACTATAAGTAAAGATAAGGCAGACTGTATACTGTTTACTATAAGTAAAGATAAGGCAGACTGTACATTGTTTACTATAAATAAAGATAAGGCAGACTGTACATTGTTTACTATAAATGAAGATAAGGCAGACTGTGCATTGTTTACTATAAATAAAGATAAGGCAGACTGTATACTGTTTACTATAAATAAAGATAAGGCAGACTGTACATTGTTTACTATAAATAAAGATAAGGCAGACTGTACATTGTTTACTATAAATAAAGATAAGGCAGACTGTATACTGCTTACTATAAATAAAGATAAGGCAGACTGTACATTGTTTACTATAAATAAAGATAAGGCAGACTGTACATTGTTTACTATAAATAAAGATAAGGCAGACTGTATACTGCTTACTATAAATAAAGATAAGGCAGACTGTACATTGTTTACTATAAATAAAGATAAGGCAGACTGTACATTGTTTACTATAAATAAAGATAAGGCAGACTGTAGATTGATTACTATAAATAAAGATAAGGCAGACTGTACATTGTTTGCTATAAATAAAGATAAGGCAGACTGTATACTGCTTACTATAAATAAAGATAAGGCAGACTGTATACTGCTCACTATAAATAAAGATAAGGCAGACTGTATACTGCTCACTATAAATAAAGATAAGGCAGACTGTACATTGTGTACTATAAATAAAGATAAGGCAGACTGTATACTGCTTACTATAAATAAAGATAAGGCAGACTGTACATTGTTTACTATAAATAAAGATCAGGCAGACTGTATATTGTTTACTATAAATAAGAGAGATCAGGCAGACTGTATATTGTTTACTATAAATAAAGATAAGGCAGACTGTATACTGTTTACTATAAGTAAAGATAAGGCAGACTGTATACTGTTTACTATAAGTAAAGATAAGGCAGACTGTACATTGTTTACTATAAATAAAGATAAGGCAGACTGTACATTGTTTACTATAAATAAAGATCAAGCAGACTGTATATTGTTTACTATAAATAAGAGAGATCAGGCAGACTGTATATTGTTTACTATAAATAAAGATCAGACAGACTGTATATTGTTTACTATAAATAAGAGAGATCAGGCAGACTGTATATTGTTTACTATAAATAAGAGAGATCAGGCAGACTGTATACTGTTTACTATAAGTAAAGATAAGGCAGACTGTATACTGTTTACTATAAATAAATATAAGGCAGACTGTATACGGTTTACTATAAATAAAGATAAGGCAGACTGTATACTGTTTACTATGCATAAAGATAAGGCAGACTGTATACTGTTTACTGTAAATAAAGATAAGGCAGAAACATTTAAAGTCTGAGAGAGTAGAAAATATTGCTGTGTTAATTTAGTCTGTGCTACCCTTAAAGTACAATTAGAAATAACATATTTCTAATATAACATATAACTTAATATTTCTCTTCCTTTTTTGCTATTTCTAAAGATAAGGCAGACTGTACATTGTTTACTATAAATAAAGATAAGGCAGACTGTACATTGTTTACTATAAATAAAGATCAGGCAGACTGTATATTGTTTACTATAAATAAAGATAAGGCAGACTGTACATTGTTTACTATAAATAAAGATCAGGCAGACTGTACATTGTTTACTATAAATAAAGATAAGGCAGACTGTATACTGCTTACTATAAATAAAGATAAGGCAGACTGTACATTGTTTACTATAAATAAGCCCCAAGGCAGAACATAGAGTGATCTGAGATGTCATCGCAGAAAATGCAGCATATCTGCAGAAAGAACAGGAACTGTTAGCACTTTAACTTTTCAGTGCTGCTCCACATTAGGCTGTTCTTTTTAAACAGAGCTGTTCTCTGGCTGCATTGTATAAGTTTTCCTTAACACCGTACATCCAGAGCAAAGTGCTGTTTGAAGTAGTGCTGCAAAGCAGCAGTGCATGGATTGTTTGGCTCTCAGATTTTTGCAAGCTCGTTCCTTAGCTTTTCACAGTCTGCAAAGCTGTATTTCTCTGACTGTAAGATGTTCGTATGAGAAATGCACCTTTTTTATTACTACATTTTTATGTTAGACTAAGAGAAAAGGAAACAAATTAATTCAAGAGACATTTTACAATTACTTTTTTTGTCTGCAGCTAATTTGCAATGCAATTTTCAACTACTGCACTAGATTATAAAACTTATATTAAATATTGCTTTATTCTCCAGTTAACCAACACATTGCAATTGATCTGGTGCTTTAGTGTAACTGACAAATTTACAATTTTTATCATTTAAAAATGACCTGCAGAAAAATTTTAACTAAAAAAATCTCATCACAGAAAGTGAAAAAAAGTTCTGCCTCTGGGTAAATAAAGATAAGGCAGACTGTATACTGTTTACTATAAATAAAAATAAGGCAGACTGTACATGGTTTACTATAAATAAAGATAAGGCAGACTGTACATTGCTTACTATAAATATGGAGAATCTCACAAGCCCAGAGAGAGATTTACAGAATCTCACAAGCACATAGAGCAATTTTATAGAATCTCACAAGCCCAGAGAGAGCGTTATAGAATCTCACAAGCCCAGAGAGAGCGTTATAGAATCTCACAAGCCCAGAGAGAGCGTTATAGAATCTCACAAGCCCAGAGAGAGCGTTATAGAATCTCACAAGCCCAGAGAGAGCGTTATAGAATCTCACAAGCCCAGACAGAGCGTTATAGAATCTCACAAGCCCAGAGAGAGCTTTATAGAATCTCACAAGCCCAGAGAGAGCTTTATAGAATCTTACAAGCCCAGAGAGAGCTTTGTAGAATCCCACAAGCCCAGAGAAAGCTTTGTAGAATCTCACAAGCCCAGAGAGAGCTTTGTAGAATCTCACAAGCCCAGAGAGAGCTTTGCAGAATCTCACAAGCCCAGAGAGAGCTTTGCAGAATCTCACAAGCCCAGAGAGAGCTTTGCAGAATCTCACAAGCCCAGAGAGAGCTTTGCAGAATCTCACAAGCCCAGAGAGAGCTTTGCAGAATCTCACAAGCCCAGAGAGAGCTTTGCAGAATCTCACAAGCCCAGAGAGAGCTTTGCAGAATCTTACAAGCCCAGAGAGAGCTTTGCAGAATCTCACAAGCCCAGAGAGAGCTTTGCAGAATCTCACAAGCCCAGAGAGAGCTTTGCAGAATCTCACTGTCAGGGTACCAGGAATCAGACAGACGTGAAGAGCAAAAATAATCACACCTTTTTATTATTAACAAGAAATAATAGAAAGTCCACAAGCAAAATGACAAGCCATTAGTCAAAGCCAGAGCTGGTAGTCAGACGAGCCGAGTCAGGAGCCAAATCGAGTAGTCAACCGATCAGGAACTAGGAAAACCGCAAAATCCGAAACAAGTTAGGGATCAGGAACCAGAAGGGACATCAGACATGTCAGGTAATATACAGGAACTGGAACACAGGAACTCACAAACAAATCTGAGACAACGCAAGGGCTAAAGCATACTGAACAGAGGCCCTTTAAATAATTAGTGTGACATCATAATCCTGGGACTGCAACCTGTCTCACACTGATGATGTTCACCAGTTTGGCCAAAAGAGGGCGCCCAGATGAGTGAGCAGCGTTACACACTCTGCAGCAGATTCAATGAGAGAGGTAACTAAAATGTCAGCCAGCTGCAAATAGCAAACAAGTACCCTCCCCTCAACGACCCCTCCCAGCAGGAGGACAAAAGGCTTATTGGGAAAACGGGCATGGAAGGCACTGAGGAAGGCAGGAGCATGGACATCAGAGTAGGGAACCCATGAACGCTCCTCTGTAACATCTCCAGTGAACCAAATACTGTACTTGGCCCCTGGACATACGAGAGTCAATAATGCTGCTGACCTCATATTCTTCATGGTTGTCAACAGGGATAGGACGTGGATGAGGCAACACAGGGGTAAACTGATAACATTGGAGATGCGCATTGCAGGAGGAAGGTCGAGCGTAGGCAACAGGATTGACCTGTCAGAGTATACGAAAAGGACCAACATAATGGGGAGCCAGTTTATTGGACGGCACACAAAGGTTGAAGTTGCAGGAGGACAACCAAACCCTCTCACCAACCTAGTAGGAAGGCATGGGCAGACGCCTACGGTCAGCCTGGAATTTTTGGTGCTGCAAAGACTGATGAAGGCAATCCTGAATCTGCACCCACATGGAACGGAGTTGCCGGAGATGCTGCTTCAAAGCCGGAATACCCTGAGACATGAACGAATCGGGCAACAAGGATGGTTGAAACCCATAATTCGCCATGAACCGGGATAACTGTGAGGAAGCATTAATAGCACTATTATGAGCGCTAACTGCCCAAGGTAACAGTTCAGACGAATTATTGGAGTGATCTGAGAAATGGCAACGGAGGAACTGTTCCAGAGCTTGATTAGACTGTTCCACAGTACCATTGGATTGACGGTAATATGCCGAGGAGAAGGAAAGCTGGATCCCCATTTGAGCACAAAACGAGCGCCAAAATCTGGAGACAAACTGGCTACCCCGGTCCGACACTATCTCCTTGGGTAACCCATGTAAACGGAAGACCTCCCGGGCAAAAATTGAAGCAAGCTCTTGAGCGGTAGGCAGCTTCTCCAAGGGAATGCAATGTGACATTTTAGAAAAACGGTCAACCACCATAAGGATAACAGTATTGCCATTGGAAACAGGGAGCTCGTCAATGAAGTCCATGGAAAGATGTGTCCAAAGACGCTCACCATTAGCAATAGGTTGAAGAAGACCCACAGGAAGACGTTGAGGTGTCTTATTCTGTGCACAAACTGAGCAGGAGGCAACATACGCAGCAACATCAGAACGAAGACCTGGCCACCAGAATTGTTGAGTGACATACCAAATCATTTGTTTCTTGCCTGGGTGACCTGCGGCTATAGAATATTGGTAAGTGTGCAATAGTTTAGTTTGCAGATTCTCGGGTACAAAGTACTTACCAATAGGTTTCTCTGGAGGCGCATTGGTTTGTGCAGCCAGGATCTCCTCCCCCAAGGGAGAAGTTAAATTAGTACGTATGGTGGCCAAAATATGGTTGGGAGGTATAACTAGAGTAGGTACATACTCCTCCTTGGACAGAGGTAAACATTGTCAAGAGAGGGCATCAGCCCTAACATTCTCACTACCAGGCAGGTAGGAGACCACAAAATTACACAGAGACAAACATAGCGCCCATCTGGCCTGTTGGGGCGACAAATGTTTTGCTTTGGATAGACAAGTTAAATTATTGTGGTCAGTAAGAATGAGCACTGGTACGCTAGTACCCACGAGAGGGTGCCTCCATTTTTTGTGTGCCAAAAGTATGACCAGTAATTCCCTGTTGCCAATTTCAGAATTGCAGAAAGGCAGGACTGGAGCGGCAGCAAAGGCAGTCTTAAGACTATCAAAGGCCTTAATGGCAGTAGGTGACCAATGGAGTGGATCATTCTCTTTACGGGTCATGTCTGTTATAGGTTTGACCAAGAAAGGAAAGCTATTAATAAACTCTCTATAGTAATTGGTGAAGCCAAAAAAACATTGAATAGACCAAAGACCAACTGGGCGAGGCCACTGCAGAACTACAGACAACTTGTCAGGATCCATGGAGAACCCTGCAATGGAGATTACCTAACCTAGAAAGATTACTTGAGTCTGATGGAACTCAAATTTCTCGAGTTTACAATACAGGCCGTTCTCACGTAGTCTCTGAAGTACCTGTGTGACATCAAAATGATGAGCCTCAAGTGTTGGTGAGTGTATGAGGATGTTGTCTAAGTACACCACAACACACTTTTGCAACATATCTCATAGGACATCCGGAATAAATTCCTGCAAAATAGCAGGAGCATTAAATAGGCCAAAGGGCATTACAAAATATTCATAACGCTTGCTCCTGGTGTTAAATGCTGTTTTCCATTCCTGGCCCTCCTTGATCCTAATTAGATTGTACGCTCCTCTCCAATCAGGTTTAGAAAAGACCGTAGCTCCCTTGAGGCAGTCAGAGTTCTGTAATGAGCGGAATAGGGTAAGCATTCATAATGGTAAGACGATTAAGACCCCTATAATCGATGCATGGTCTTAACTCGCCACCATTTTTCTTCACAAAAAAGAAGCCCCAAGCCAGCCCCCTCACCTATCGTAAGATCGGTGAGGAGGAGGCAACATATCGGCACGCATCTTGTCAAAAACGTCTAGGAACTCTCGGTACTCCTCAGGCAATTAAGATACCGAAGAACGGCACAGGACTTTGTCTGGTTTCCGAAGACAAGTAGAAATACTTTGTGGAGATAATGACAAAATTTCGGACCTACGCCAGTTGAGACTAGGATTGTGCTTTTGGAGCCAGGGATAACCCAGAACAACCGGGAAAATGCAGAGAGTTTATCACCTGGAACTGGAGGGTTTTGAAATGGAGAGCCCCAACAGCCATGGATAACTGAGCGATTTTGTGAGTAACGAGTGCGGGCTGCCATCAATGGCCTCAATAGCAAGTGGAACGGACCGATGCAATAAAGGAATGGAGTGCTGTGATACAAAAGCATTGTCAATTAAATAGCCCGCAGTACCGGAGTCAACAAGAGCCTGGGTGACTATGGAGGAGTCCACCCAAGAAAGGATAACCGTGACCAAAGGTTTCTCCTTTAGCGGTTCCGGGGACAAGGATAAACTACCCAAGGTATGCCCCCGACAAGACCTTAGGTGTGAGCGTTTCCCGGCAGTGTAGGACAAGACTTTAAAAAGTGGCCCTGTAACCCACAATAGAGGCAGAGCCCCTCCCTCCTCCTAAAGGCCCTCTCCGCCACGGAGAGATGCGTGAATCCCAACTGCATTTGTTCAGCAGTACCTGGTGACTCAGGACCAGGAGGCATGAGAGTAGAGGGAGGCATGGGTGGGAATGAAAACGTAGGAGACAACAGAACAGGAGGCTTCCGCAAGCGCTCCTTGAAAGAGGGCCTCTCTCTGAGTCTGATGTCAATTAGGATTAAAAAAGAAACCAAAGCCTCGATCGTCTGGTAAATCTCTGGCAGCAACTTCGTCTTTAATCGCATCAGAGAGCCCATGAAAGAAGGCGGCAACAAGGGCTTCATTGTCCCAACCTATCCTCTGTGGCAAGCGTACGGAACTCAATGGCATACTGAGCAACAGATCTCGTACCTTACTGAATGGACATTTCGTTTGGCAGCAGAGGAGGAGCGAGACGGAACATCATATACCCTTTGAAAGGAGGCCACAAATTCAGGGTAATTAGAAATCACAGGTTTATTAGTCTCCCACAAGGGATTAGCCTAAGCAAGAGCTGTGTCAGAGAGTAAAGAGTTGAGAAATCCCACCTTAGCTCTGTCAGAGGGAAACGCCTGAGGTAACATCTCAAAATAAATGCCCACCTGGTTCAAAAACCCTTTGCACTGATTAGGATCGCCTCCATATTGCTGAGGTAGAGGTGCAAAACCGGACATGTTCCTGGTAGAATTGGGTGCATCAGCGGAAACGGGAGCAGCCATAACTTGTGGGACACTTTGATCCAAATGTGCAGTGCGAGTCCGAGTTTGCAGGGCTAGTGCATATTGATCCAAGCGGTGATCCTGTTCATCCATCCTGGAACTGATGGTGGGTAAAGGTGGATTATAAGCACCATCAGGATTCATGGCATAATGTCAGGGTACCAGGAATCAGACAGACGTGAAGTGCAAAAAATAATCGCATCTTTATTAATAATAAGAAATAATAGAAAGTCTACAAGCCAAATGACAAGCCAGGAATCGAAGCCAGAGCTGGTAGTCAGACAAGCCGAGTCAGGAGGCAAAGTGAGTAGTCAGACGAGCCAGGATCAGTAACTAGGGAAAACAGCAAAGTCAGGAACAAGCCAGGGACCAGGAACCAGGAGGGACATCAGACAAACCAGGTAATACACTGAAACACAGGAACTCACAAACAAGTCTGAGACAACGCAAGGGCAAAAGCATACTGAACAGAGGCCCTTTTAAATAATAAGTGTGACTTCATAATCCTGGGACTGCAACCTCTCACACTGATGATGTTCACCAGTTTGGCCATAAGAGGGCACCCAGATGAGTGAGCAGCGTTACACAGATTCAGTGAGAGAGGTAAGTAAAATGGCAGCCAGCAGCAAATAGCCAACAAAGCAGGGTAAAACCCTAACACTCACAAGCCCAGAGATAGCTCTATATAGTGTCACAAGCCCAGAGAGAGCTTTATAGAATCTCTCAAGCCCAGAGAGAGCTTTATAGAATCTCTCAAGCCCAGAGAGAGCTTTATAGAATCTCTCAAGCCCAGAGAGAGCTTTATAGAATCTCTCAAGCCCAGAGAGAGCTTTATAGAATCTCTCAAGCCCAGAGAGAGCTTTATAGAATCTCTCAAGCCCAGAGAGAGCTTTATAGAATCTCTCAAGCCCAGAGAGAGCTTTATAGAATCTCTCAAGCCCAGAGAGAGCTTTATAGAATCTCTCAAGCCCAGAGAGAGCTTTATAGAATCTCACAAGCCCAGAGAGAGCTTTATAGAAGATCACAGGCCCTTGGTTCTTAGTAAAGTTTGATTTAAAGGGACAGTCAAGTAAAAATTAAACTTTCATGATTCATATAGGGAATGCAATTTTATTTTTTTCATTTTTTAATTTTTTATTGGTAATCCATATGGGGGTACAGAAAGAAAAGGAATAAGGTTTAGAGCAATGATTACATATTAGGGGATACGCTACAACCAAGCTTTTAAAATCAGACCAATGAGAAAACAATAAAGAACAAAATGTAAGGCCTTGATCCCGGTCTCGTTGTAAGTATATAGATAATTCATAATAACCTCTCCCCTAAAACAGAACAGGAATATTTGAGCCAGAATAGATCCATCTCTAGTTCTGGCAAGGCATAGCATTGTACCCTAAAATGAAACCTAAACTCGTCTTGTTAACCCCTTACTGGAAACCAAAAGAAAAGGTTTTTCCTGTTTTTTAAACAAACAGCTGCAATCAAATTGGTTTTCAAAGTCAGATAGAATAAATCACAGCTACAAACAGAGGGGTCAATGATTCTACGAAGATAAGACGCTTAACACAGACAAAAAAAACGACAAGACAAAGAACAAGAAACATAAAAACAAAACAAAACACACAAAGAGAAAAACAAAAAAAAAACAACCCCCCCCCCCCAATTTATACGAGAAAGGGAGGGGAGGGTAGTCTAATTTCAGCTTCCGGGGAAACCCCGGCGATAAGGTATGCTTAGAATTTACCATATTCCTAGTAAAACAAGTTCACTATCTTTAAAAGGATAAATTATGTATTCAATCTCACTGGAAGGAAGTGCTTTGATAAATTGTGACCATTTGGAAAAGAAATTCTTTATATCTTGATCTTTTTGCAAGTTAGTATCCAATTGCTCAATGATACATTGCTTTTTTAAACAATTTTTGACCTCAGTTAAGCTCGGGATGGCTTTTAATTTCCATTTCTTTAAAATCAAATATCTAACCGCGAGGATAGCCATACTTATAATTTTGCTAATATGGTATGGTGGCGTGGGGTCATCAGCAAAGAATACTATCCTCCTGGGGGAAAATGTGAAAGAAGGGACCTTGACTATGTTATTAAGCCAAAATTGAACTTTTAACCAGAAGTTGTGGATTTTTGGGCAGTCCCAAATCATGTGCATCAGGCCAGCGGATGGATATGAACATTTGGGGCATTTATTGAACCCCAAATTCCTACATTTAGAGCCTTTCTCAGGAGTGAAGTAAGTCATGTGGAGAAGTCTTAAGTGTGACTCCCTCCACGTAGCTGAGAGAGTAACCCGGAGAGTTTCCTGAATCGAAAAAGTGAGAAGAGCTGGGTCCAAAGAGTCCTGTTGGAGCAGAAGGGACCATCTATAGTAGAGTTTCTCCAAAACATCAGGGCCTTTAAGAGCAGACAAAATTTGATAGATGTAAGAGATTGATGTGAGCCCGTTTTTAAATAATATCAGCCACTTTTCTAAGTCTCCCAGAGACCATTCCCATCCGTAGTCAGTTATCTGCTTGAGAGCAAAATGTCTCACCTGCAAATATGCAAAGAAATTATTATTAGGAATAGCGAACTCCTGTTTGAGAGAATCAAAAGACTTAATGCATCTCCTCTCGAAATCTAATACTTGTTCCAGTCTTACCAGGCCTAGTGATGCCCATTTGGAGAATACAGCTGACTGTACGCTTGCTACAAACTGGAGATTATTCAATATTGGGAGATGTCTTGAGACTTCAGTATTTATATGAAGAGCCGAGCCAATCTTTCTCCAAGTGGAGAGTGGATTATAGATGGAGCTCATCTTCTTTATTTCAATAGGGATTATTTTACTATTACAATGAGTCAGTGCTACTAATGAGTAGGGATGTATCATGTTACTCTCTAGTTCCCCGCTTGTAATATAATTACTATTAGAAAGCCAGTCTACCATGATTCGTGCCAGAAATACTTGATTATATAGACGAAGATCCGGTAGAGAAAGTTCTCCCTGATCTCTCGGTACAGCTAATCTAGCTAACGAGATTCTGGGTCTTCTCTTCTGCCAGATAAATACTCGTAAGGCAGAATTAAATGAAGTAACGTCTTTTGTTTTAAGAAGCAAGGGAGTATTCTGAAGGACATAAAGAATTCTGGGGAGGAGAGACATTTTGTACAAAGCTATACGGCCCGACATTGATAGTGGGAGATTTTGCCAGTTTTTTAGCGCTTCTTTAACGCTAGCTAGCACTGGAAGTATATTCAATGAGTACCAATTTTCCGGATTAGCCGATATCCAGATACCTAAGTATTTAAAAGAATCCTGAACAATTTTAAAAGGGATAGATATAGGTGAGTTTTGGGTTTGTTTAATCCAAAGAAGTTCTGACTTTGCAGAATTGACAGAGTATCCTGAGAAAGATCCAAATTTTTCAATTATAGAGAGGAGTTTTGGAATGTTTCTTTGTGTATTTGACATATATATTAATACGTCGTCAGCATAAAGTGCAGTGTGCAAGACTTTTCTATTGATCTTAATCCCTTCAATTTGCTGACGAATTTGATTAGCAAGAGGTTCGATAGCTAGATCAAAGAGAAGCGGAGAGAGAGGGCACCCCTGCCTCGTACCTTTTTTCTAATTTTATGGCCTGAGTGGGGGAGCCATTAACTATTATTTTCGTATAAGCATTCTTATATAGATTATTAAAAAAAGTCAGAAAGTGACCTGACAATCCAAATTGTTGTAAGATAAATGCTATATGATCATGATGAACCGAGTCAAATGCCTTGCCTGCATCTATTGATAAAATTGCCAGGTCAGGGGTACCCTCTCTAGCCACCTCTCGCTGTCCCTCCCCTGATTTGAAATAGTCTATTACAAGAAACACTTCCCTTATTTTAGCTGAGGAGTTGCGTTTCTTCAGGAAACCAGCTTGTTCCTCGTGTATGATACTAGGCAAATGAGATTGAAGCCTATATGCTAGTATTGATGACAAAAGTTTGTAATCCGTGTTGAGAAGCGCGATTGGTCTATAGGACTCTTTTTCAGCTGGATCTTTACCCTGTTTAAGAATAAGGGAAGTGAATGAAGCCACAAAATCAGGGGAGGGGGTGTTACCTTTGATGTAGAGATTGTTAAAAAGTGAAGTTAAGTGGGGTATTATTTCTGGCATTAGAATCTTATAAAATTCATTTGGAAGGGCATCTGGTCCCGGAGTTTTATTAAGAGTGAGCTTCTTTATTGAAGCGGATACTTCAATCTCTGTTATCGGGGCACAGATCTGATCCAATATTTGAGAAGTTAACTTTGGAAAATGCGTTTCCCCCCAGAATTCCTCCCTTTGTTTAAAATCAGAAATCTTATGTGCATATATGGATTTAAAATATTCAGTAAAGATATCGAGGATTTCTTCGGCTGTCTTATAAATTTTGCCTTCATGGCAAAGTGAACTTATTAAGGGAGAGGCCCTGTCGCGACTAACCAGATTCGCAAGAAGCTTCCCAGTTTTGCTCCCAAAGCGATACAATTTTGCCTGCATCTTTAGGTCTTTCTGGGATGATTGGTAGAGAAGGAATGAATCTCTTTCACGCAATGCAGTTGTATACTTCCTCCAGTTCTCAGATGATTTCAGTAATATATAATGATTATAAGTATTTGTAACTGATTTCAGTAGTTCTTTTTCTCTTACCTTAAGTTTTTTTGTCCTTGCTATGGTGTACGCTAGAATTTCGCCTCGCAGGACCGCCTTAGCTGCCGGTTTAGTAATGTATTCACGATTAAATAATGAAAATTCACGATACTTGGCTATGAGCCAATTTTTAAACTTGTTATCTGTGGCTAAATAGCGAGGAAACCGAAAGCCCGTATTTCTTAAAGAGGTGGGGCTTAACTGAAACTGCAGAGAGATTGGCGCATGGTCCGAAATAGTGATTGGAAAGATTTCTGCAATTATGTTAGAGTTAGAAAGCCTATCATCGAGCAAAAACAGATCTATCCGTGATAGTGATTTATGGGCCCTTGAGTGGCAAGTAAAATCTCTGGCTTCAGGATTTTTCAGTCTCCATATGTCAGTAATCTTTAAATTATGTGAAATTTTATTAAATAGCTTTGTTTCCAGATTATCTCTTTTAGTTTTTATAATGTGGGAACTTTGCCTGAGTCTATCTAGAGGATGCTTTGGGGCCATATTAAAATCACCACCAAGAACTAGGTAGCCTGCTGCACATAACATGAGCCTGTTTTGAAGAATGTCCCAAAAGGAGGAGTTGAAAACGTTTGGGGCATAAACATTACACAAAGTAAAGAGAATTTTATTAATTTTAATCTTTGCAATAATGTACCTTCCTTCTTGATCTGTATCTACCTGTATGATCTCATAGCAGAGTTTTTTCCCCAGGAGGATTGCCACTCCGCTCTTTCTGTTAGAGGAGGCAGAAAATATTACCTCTTTAACCCAAGAGGCTTTTAATTTAAGCACCTCTTCAGCTTTTAAATGAGTTTCTTGAAGGAAGGCCAGATCAGCATAATTCTTCCTCAGAAAAGTTAATATTGCCTTTCGTTTAATGGGTGAGGTAAGGCCTCCTATATTCCAGGAAATTAATTTAAATTTATTATCAATAGCCATATGAATTTAAAAAATATTGAAATATTGGGGGAAAAGGAAAAAAACAAAAAAAAAAAAACAAAACACAACAAAACAATACAAAAACACCCCCCCCCCCGAAAAACACAAAATCACAATTAAACATAAAACATTATCCCATTCCAAGCAAGCTGCTGGGGGAAGTTTACCCCAACTTCCCCTCTTCTCTTGATTTTCTGGTATTCTGATCATTGTACAGTGCTTATGATATCAACCTAACTATATTATTGTACTTGTCTTTAGCCTTTACCCGAGGGAAATATCTCCTCAAAAAATTTAACTGCATCTTGTGCCGAGTCATAATAAAATGTGTTTCCCTCCCTCTGTATTTTTAATTTTGCTGGATAGAGTAAGGTTGCGCGTATGCCTTGGTTTATGAACCTCGAGCATACTGGGGCAATCTCCCTTCTTCTTGATGCTACTTCTGCTGAGTAGTCCTGGAAAATAAGAATTTTTACATCACCTAGTAAAATAGGTTGATGCTTACGGAAAGCTTGGAGAATTGCGACTTTATGCTGAAAGTTCAGAACCTTAGCGATTATAGGCCTTGGTCTCGAGTTGTCTTTATTTAGTGTAGGTGCGCCTATCCTATGGACCCTTTCAATTACTATCTTAGGGAAGGAATCTGGAATTTGCAGTAATCTAGGTAATGTCTCGTAAGTAGTTTATCTAGATTCTCATATTGTTTTTCCTCGGGGACTCCAATGATTCTCAAATTATTCCTTCAAGATCTGTTCTCCAGATCTTCTATTTTACTCTGCATTTTGGAAACTGTTGTATTTAAAATATCAAAGTTATTTTTATAGGTCATGTTGGTGTCCTCTAAATCTGAGATCCTTTGCTCCGCTTCAGAGAGTCTATGAGAGAATTGTTTTACCTCATTTGTCAAAGAAGCTATATCTTGCTTAATCTCTATTTTCAGAGCCTCAAATTTAGGAGCTAGGGCATCAGAGATCTTACTAACAATGGTTTGGATGTCTAGTGACTCGCCTGGGAATGGATTTGTACAAGGTGTCTGTACTTCTGTTGAAGTTTCATAAATTGCTTTGTTTTTTTTTATCTCTCTGTCTTCCTGCCATCGCTGGGGGGGAATTTTTCGAGTGATTGTGAAGGTATTTATCCATGTGTATAAGTAGTGATTAGTGAGACTATGTGGTGTATTAGTGATAAAGGAGAAGAAAAAAAAAAAAAGAGGGGGAAAGAGGTGAGTGAGTGAGTGAAAAGGTGAATCAGATGAGTTTATAAGTGTGAGGTGATAAGACAGTTAAAGAATTAATCTTAGTGATAAGTGATAGTTTGTGCTTATGGGCAGAGAGAAAAAAAAAAAAAAGGGGAAAAAAGGAAAAAGTGAAGTGTTTTTTCTTCTTCCCCCCTCGGCACGGCAGAGGACAGTGGGAATTCTTATAAAGCCAGACAGCGATCTCCTTTATGGGAGATCCTTCTAATTTTCTCTAGTGTAAATCGTATGGCCTTATGCTCTTTAATTAATTGAACTCCAAGGCTATTGCACTAATCTCCCTTCTATGGGGCTAGTTTTTCATTTATTGGGGAATAATAGTTTGTAAGTAAGCCTCTGGTAGTTTTCCTTTAATTGCAACTTTGCCCTCTTCACTGCTATAACTTAAGTTGCCAGATTAGCCTTTAGTGATTATTTTTACATTCCTAGAGAGTGTTCAAGACGGAAAGTCAGCCTCCTATTCTCACCTGGCCTTGTGAATATTTGGAGTAATCAGCTCTTTCCAATTAGGTAATTTAGGAATATGTTAGTAATTCACTGGTCACCCCAAGATATACAATTACCCTTGTTATTTTTTAGAACCTTTTGCAGTTTGCACAGAGTACCGTATTAAATGATAAATACACTTAACTCTTTCTCAATAAACAATTTAGTGTCAATTATATAACAAGCTACTATGTTTCTGTTGAGAGACATAAAGGATTCTAAGAATTTTCAGTTTATGCACCAATAAGTATTTGCTTAACGTTACTAAGGCACCTTAAAGATTTATTCAGTCAGAGGGCCAAACAGGTTTCTCTAACTCAAAGTAACATGATTAAATTCAAGAAGAGTAGAGAATGTCATCTTATGTAATAAATCATCATATAGTATAGATATCTAAATCTTTAACCACAATTATTCAAAATTAATTGCATTGAGCCAGATATCCTTAGTTCCTCTTCCCTTTCCTTTTTTTCCCTTTTTTAAGTTCAATTTCTAGCTCTTATCTGAAATGGATTAAATCAAGAAACAAAGAAGGAAAGGGTACACAGTAAGAAGGAGCACAAAAAAAAAACACAAAAAAACCCAAAAAAAAAAACACCAGCATATAGCCAGGGTTTTTCTAATCAATAGGTAGTTTTCCTTCTGGCTTGGTACCATATAATTCTGGGCTAATTGTGCAAGACTTATGGCCTCTTTCCAATTAGGTAGTTTAGGGCTATGTTAGTAGTTCACTGATCACCCCAAGATATACAATTACCCTTGTTATTTTTTAGCACCTTTTGCAATTTGCACAGAATACAGTATTAAATGATAAATACACTTAACTCTTTCCCAGTAAGCAATTTTGTGTCAATTATATGACAAGCTACTATGTTTCTGTTGAGAAACAGAAAGGATTCTAAGAATTTTCAGTTTATAAACCAGTAAGTATTCATTAATAAGACACCTTAAAGATTTGTTCAGTCAAAAGGCCAAACAGATTTCTCTAGCTCAGAGTAACATAGTTAAATTCAGGAAAAAGTAGAGAATGTCATTTTATCTAGTAAATCAACATATAGTATAGATATCTAAATCCTTAACCGCAATTATTCAAAACTACTTGCATTGAGCTATATAGCCTTAATTCCTCCCTCTTTCTTTTTCCTCTTCCTCTCTTTTTTTAAATTCGATTTCTAGCTCTTATCTCAAATGGGTTAAATCAAGAACCAAAGAAGAAAAGGGCACACAGTAAGAGGGAGCAAAAAAAACACAAGCATATAGCCAGGGTTTTTCTATTCAATACGTAGTTTTCCTTCTGGCTTGGTAACATATAGTTCTGGGCTAATTGTGCAGGACTTGTAGCCTGACTTCTATCCACAGCTCAATAGTTAGTCCCGTTTTTTCCTTTTTAAGGATCATTCAATTATACTGTCCCCTCAGTCCTGCGGCTTATTTTCCTTCTCATATGTGCCACCTTGCTCTCTCCCCGTCTCCCTTTATCCGGCAAGAGCCTACAACTGTAAAGTCTCTCCCTGCACCCTTTTCTCTGAAGCGTTCTCCCAGACTCACCTGCACCAGCGTGTTGTCCTCGGTCTCTCTCCAGAATTGGCTGCCGGAAGATTCATCCAGTTACCGCAGCTCCAGGAAGTTCCTCTTGCTGATCTCTCTCAGCATCCGTAGTTTCCCTCCTCTCACGCAGCAACGATGGGAGAGGAGGAAGGAGGGGCTCCGTCAGCAACCGAGAGGCCGGTTCACGATCTGCGGTATGTCTCCTCTTTATAGTGCCTCTTCAAGGTCCCCCTGCACCCCTCTCACGCAACACCGGTGGGAGAGGGGGGGGCATCTCTAGCATCCAGCAATGACCGCAGAGGAAATGGAGTAACAGCTCTTCACAGACCGGCCCAGGGCTGCTGCAGAAGGTCCCAGACCGACACAGGTGAGCCAGGGAATGTGGGCAGGGAGGATTCAAGGCAGCGGGTGCAGCGGAACAAGCCTCCAGGGAGCTCAGGGCTTGCAGATGAGAGGTTTTTAAGTATACGGCAATAGGTACAGTCTCTTCTCCTCTTTCTCTCCCAGATTTTAAATAGAGAGCCGGTATGAGGTATACTGCGAGCTTCACAGCCTTAATGGCTAAATTGTGGAGTACTTAGATCTCTTTAAGTAAAAGTACTGATAGTATGTAGTTCGCAACTTGCTTGTTTGCTCAGCGGGATGTGGTGCCGCTGAAAGGGTTCCTTGAGTGGTGTCAATTACTGTCCTGTTAGCAGACTCCCATCCTGTGGAGAGGCGCGAAGAACACACCGCCAGCAGCTGTGGGACTGGAGATTGGAGCTCAGCTACACCTGCTTGCTCCTCCTCCACCGGAACCCCCCCAGACCATGTCAGGGCATGCCTAGGGAATGCAATTTTAAACAACTTTCCAATTCACTTTTATCATTAAATTTGCTTTGTTCAATTGGTATTCTTTGTTGAAAGCTAAACCTAGGTAGGCTCATATTGTAATTTCTAAAACCTTCATTGCATTTGGCAGTTTTTCACAGCTAGAGGGCGTAAGTTCATGTGTGCCATACAGATAACATTGTGACCACGCCCGTGGAGTTACAAGTGAGAGGGCACTGATTGGCTAAATGCAAGTCTGTCAAAAGAACTGAAATAAGGGGGCAGTCTGCAAAGGCTTTAATACAAGTCAATCATAGTGGTAAAAAGTGTATTAATATAACCGAGTTGGTTATGCAAAACTGGGGAGTGGGTAATAAAGGTATTATCTATCTTTTTAAACAATAACAATTCTGGAGTAGACTGTCCCTTTAAGCCTTTAAATGATTGCCTTTTATCCTACTCTGCTGTTGGTTGTTTCCACAGTTTATTATATTTCTGAGTTAGGCACACTTAGTTTTTGATTATGACTAAATCTGTTTCTTCAAACCCCCAAGGCAGAACATAGAGTGATCTGAGATGTCATCGCAGAAAATGCAGCATGTCTGCAGAAAGAACAGGAACTGTTAGCACTTTAACTTTTTAGTGCTGCTCCACATTAGACTGTTCTTTTTAAACAGAGCTGTTCTCTGGCTGCATTGTATAAGTTTTCCTTAACAGTGCATCCAGAGCAAAGTGCTGCTTGAAGTCAACAATCAAATATGCAGTAGTGCTGCAAAGCAGCAGTGCATTGATTGTAGTCTGGCTCTGAGATTTTTGCAAGCTCGTTCCCTAGCTTTTTACAGTCTGCAAAGCTGTTTTTCTCTGAATGTAAGATGTTCGTATGAGCAATGCACCTTTTTATTACTACATGTCTATGTTAGACTAAGAGAAAAGGAAACAAATTAATTCAAGAGACATTTTACAATGACTTTTGTCTGCAGCTAATTTGCAATGCAATTTTCAACTACTGCACTAGATTATACAACTTTAAATATTGCTTTATTCTCCAGTTAACCAACACATTGCAATTGATCTGGTGCTTTAGTGTAACTGACAAATTTACAATTTTATTTTATTGAAAAATGACCTGCAGAAAAATATTCACTAAACAAATCTCATCGCAGAAAGTGAAAAAAAACTTCTGTCTCTGGGCTTCAAACTATAAGTAGAATAATATAAAAATCCACTCTGCTTGGAACAGTTTTTTTTTTTTTTTTAAATTGGTGCATCTTTTCTCTCCAGATAAGTTCTTGAGTGGCTATATGTGAAATGACAATAGGAAGAGTTTGGGTATATGTAACTGTGGGATTCTCCCACATCTTGGATGTATCTATACCTAGGAATGTCAGAGGCCATTTACACATTACGTATAGTTCTATTTTGAGTATAAATCTGGAATCAATACAACTCCAACATAAGTACATGCTAGGATTGAGCCTTCTGTAAATACCTGGTCCCTAAATTGTTTATAAATAATAATTGTTCAAGGTGGTCCTCCCCCTAACCACTGCCTTTGGCTAAAGGTGTGGATATTTTTTGTTTTTTCTTTATAGTTTTTGACTCAATACTTGATATCAGTTCATATAGTTTAGTTTTTGGGAAATCCTTTACCTTACATCTTCGAAGATGGCTACTTCTGCACTTCCCTATGGCACATTTGCAGCTTAGATCATACTCTAGTTTCTTGCTCCTGGAGGCACAGGGGTACTGGTGTGAAGAGCTTTTCTGGAGATTGCTCACCATCTGATCTACTTGTACATTGAGTCCATTGGTGTCTCCTGGATATTCCTTGTCTGAGCACTTGACCCAAATAGTTACAACCACCCAATAATATGATCCAGACCTCTGTGTTGCCATATTCTAGCAGCCCTCTCTCCACAGTGCTCAGACCATAGAGTTTATCATGAGACAGCAATGAATGGACATGGATGATGTCATTTACAATGCAAAAGTGGACCAGACATTAGTAAAAAGGCAAAATAAACAGTCCTACTCATCAACTGGACTCTTTGTTACTCTAAATTTCATCTGCACTCATATACAGAATCGCTGATCACGGCCCACCATGCATATCACTCTCACGCTACACCAGTATTTACAAAAACAGCATGCTGGGAAATTTGGTTTAACATATGAAGTGTTGACTGGCTAATAATAGAGATATTTGAATATGCTAATACTATGTTTGTTATTGATAGCTTTTGGAGCATTGATTTAATAGAAATATTTATTGTATTACTATTATAACATATTTAGCCCCCACTGACGGGTTTGCACAATGGTTTTTCCACTCAATTTCAACAGGTTTACCAGATGTCCTACAGGAGAGTATTGAGATAAAGATAGAGAATGAAAAGATGGAAACTGAGGATCCTGTAATGGCTATAAACATTGGAAATGTTACCTTAACAGATGACGGTGAGACTCTTTTAAAGTGTGAAATTAAATGTATTTTGTAATCAGTGCTGTTCTAATGTTTATTTTCTGTTTCTATAATAAATTAAAAAAAACATTGTACTTCATCTAACTTTAAATTGCAAATCATTTTATTAGCCAGTACAGATCTAGTTGCTGGAGCTAGAAAGGGCCTTTATTTACCTAATAATTTAAGTTATGAGGTGGCTCCAATATACTAAAAGGGACAGTTTAGTGGAAAATTTACATTAGTTAAATTGTTAGAACATTATGCTTTCCTTCTTAATATAAGGAGAGTCCACGGCTTCATTCCTTACTGTTGGAAAATACAGAACCTGGCCACCAGGAGGAGGCAAAGACACCACAACCAAAGGCTTAAATACCTCTCCCACTTCCCCTACCCCCCAGTCATTCTTTGCCTTTCGTCACAGGAGGATGGCAGAGAAGTGTCAGAAGATTTCAGAGTTGTTCCTCAGGAGGGGTATATGGCCTTCGATATGGGACTGGAGTTTTAAGTAGTCTTGTCAGCCTCTCAGTGAGAGTATTGATGAAAGTTAGTCTGGAGATGCAGGGAGAGTCTTCCTGCAAACCCATCCAGACTGCCTGCTAACAGCTCCTTAAGCAACCAGTGTTGGCGAGTTTCACTGTTTGCTTTTTCTTCACTCAAGTCCATGTCAGGAGCGATGCTACAAGACTGTCACACTTGAGAGACTGTGTTTCTGTTCCACAGCATGGATTCTGGTAAGATCGTTTAAATTTTTACATATGTTGAAAAACGCTAGAAGACAGGGTCACAGTGTGGCTCTTTTTATTTTTAATAGAATCTTGGGTTAATATCTCCTGAGGGAGGTTATTGAACAGTGGGGATAAATCAAATGTGATTTTATGGTGCCTTATATGGAGATTTATTGGCTCATAGACTGTTATTAGCGGGTAACGGAACACGCAGGTTTTTACTTTCACTTTGAACGCTGCACAGCTTGTAGCTTGGCGCGCTTTTTTTCATAGCAGGGGCCACCCTGTCTTGCGCACCACGTGACCGGGTGTGGTCACACTTTCGTTTTTCCCTTTCCTTACCAAGCTAGCTGTCGGAGAAGACTTTTGTTTGCCTGGGTCTAGGAGGTGGTGAGTGCCCCAGCCATTGGGAGTATAAAGGTGCCGTTTTGTGAGAAATACAAAGATCATTTCTTCTGTGTCCTATTGTTATTAGTGCAAACTATGGAGGAGTCTGAAATGTTTGAGGGTGCTCCCTCTATCCCAAATAGTAATCTGTCTATATTGTGAGGAGGCCTTGGTATGCCTGCCCTCTCAACTATGTCCCATATGCATCAACAAGGTTATTATATCTAAGAAGGTTAACCCCTTTAGTACTACTGAGCCGTCCACCTCTGACGACTCGCCGTGCCGTGAGGTGCATACCCACCCGTCATCTCCCTCATCACATGCAGCTTCCTTTAGCACTCCTGATCCTCCGTCTAGAGGGAACCTTTTAACGTCAGTTTAAAGACGGCGGTGTCTGAGGCCCTTTAGTGCTTTACCTCGCCCTGCCAAGCGCAAGCGAAAGGTTAAACATAGCTCTCCGGTCCAGAGGTCATCCAGTGATTTATTAGATTTGTCTGTTTTTCAAGTATCCAAGGATGGGTCACACTCTGAGTCTTCAGAGGGTGAACTTTCTGGATCGGAATCTGCTAACCTCCTAGGCCTCCGGTGTGCGGAGGAGCCAGCCTTAAGATTTAAGATTGAACACTTACGTTTTCTTCTAAAGGTGGTTTCTGTCGATATTTACAGGTTCCAGAGGCCAAGTTGCCTGTTGAACCTTTGATCCCTAAAATTAGATAGAGTGTACGAGGACAGGGTTAGCGCCACTAACTTTTCCTGTACCTGTAAAAATGAGTGAACATTATTAAGAATGAGTGGGATAGAATTGGATCTTCCTTTTCCCTTTGTCGACCTTTAAAACATTATTCCCCGGCTCACATTTGGAATTGTGGGGTTCCGTTCCTAAGGTGGATGGCGCTATTTCCACACTAGCCAATCGTACTACTATCCCTCTTGAGGATAGCTCGTCATTCAGAGAGCCGATGGATAAGAAGATGGAAAAATGTTTCAGCATATGGGATACTTGTTTCAACCAGCAGCTGCTGTTGCCTCTGTTGCTGGAGCTGCGGCCTACTGGTGTGACTCCTTAGCGGATTTGATCGAGGTGGAGGGTCCCCTTGACGTTATCCAAGAAAGAATTAAAGCCTTGAGAAATGCTAATTCTATTATCTGTGATGCAAGCATGCAGATTATTCGCTTGAATGCTAAGATTTCTGGTTTCTCAGTACAGACCCGTTGGGCGCTCTAGCTGAAGTCCTGGTCTGCGGACATGACTACTTTCCCTTTCCTTTAAGGGAAATATTTTATTTGGTCCGGGCCTGGACTCTATTACCTCCTTGGTTACAGGGACAAGGATCTAATTTTCGTTCCTTTCTTTGAGTCCCAGCGTCAGCAATCCTCATCTAAGCCTGAGCAAACCATGAGCACTTGGAAGCCATCTCAATATTGGAATAAATCCATCCAGAACAAGAAGCCCGCCGAGACCAAGTCAGCATGAAGGGGCGGCCCCTGATCTGGTGCTGGATCGTGTAAGGGGCAGACTGTTACTGTTTTCAGATGCTTGGTTCAGGGACGTGCAGGATCCATGGGTCCTGGAGGTCATAGCTCAGGGATGCAAGATAGGTTTCAAATCTCATCCACCCAAGGGTAGAATTCTCCTCTTAAGCCTGCTTTCAAGACCAGAAAAGAGGGAAGCCTTTCTGGGGTGCATGCGGGATCTGTCCTCCTTAGGGGTCATTGTCCCAGTTCCTATCGCAGAAAGAGGTTTGGGATGCTATTCAAACCTATTTGTGGTCCCAAAGAAGGACGGAACTTTCGGTCTCTGAGGCTGACTGCATGGAGATTGAACGCTTAGTCCTAGCCAAGAGAGGTTTTTCTGAGAGAGTTATTGATACTCTCAAGCTCGTAAGCCAGTTACTTTTTTCATCTATCATAAGGTGTAGAGAACCTACTTTATTCTAGTGTGAAGAGCGGGGATTCCCCTGGCGTAAGGTTAAAGTTGCCAGTATCCTATTGTTTCTCCAGGATGGACTGGAGAAGGGTCTTTCGACAGTTCCCTGAGGGGACAAATTTTGGCCTTGTCTGTCTTACTGCACAAGAGACTCTCAGAGATTCCAGATGTTCAGTCTTTTGTTAAGGCTCTGATTAGGATCAGACCTGTGTTCAGATCTACGGCTCCTCCTTGGAGTCTGAATCTGGTTCTTAAGGTTTTCCAACGGACTCTGTTTGAGCCTTTGCATGAATTTGATGTTAAGTTGTTTTCCTGGAAGGTTCTTTTTCTACTGGCTATTGCACGCAGAGTTTCTGAGATTGTCGCTTTGCAATTTGAGCCTCCTTATCTGGTGTTCCACTTTGATAAGGCTGTCCTACATACTAAGCTAGGGTTTCTCCCTAAAGTCGTGTCAGACCGCAACATCAATCAAGAGATTGTGGTTTCTTCCTTGTATCCTAATCGTTCTTCTTCGAAGGAACGTTTGCTTCATAATTGGGACGTGGTTCGTGCCTTGAAGTTTTATCTTCAGGCTACTAAGGATTTTTTTTTTATCTTTATTTATAATAAGATCCGTCACATAGATAACAAACCCAAAAACAAGATACAAATGATTTCTTATTTTCACAAAACTGAAATCGGTATACATCATAGTAAATATAATTAGTGTTATCAATACTATATCTTTTCATCTCACCCTCCACAAACTGGGAGAGGAGACCCAACCAGCAAAGTGTTCATCATTAAGTGCAATGCTATTAAAGATGTAATCTAGAGACACTTAAGCTTTTCATTCAGAATGAAAAGACTATTCCTAAATTGGTAAATGACCCTATCTCTAACAATGTCCGGTAAATAAAGCAGATAAGCCTCCCATTTATAAAGAAAAAATCTTACTAACTCTTTTTTCTGGATCACCCTTTGAATCTGCCTGCTCGACCAACATCTGGGTATGTGTATTTCTAACTAGTTTTTGAAAGGGAGGTGTTTTATTGCTCAACCATCCTGACAAGATTAGTTGCTTTGCCAACATTATGACTGTTGATATGAAAATGTCATATTTAAATGTCTTATCTTTCGGAATTAGGAGAATGACGTGTTGATCTGAAAAGCGTGTCTCTTCCTTTGTTACTAAGGACAACCAATAAGAAACCTTATGCCAAAAACTTTGCCGTTTAGGACAATCCCACAACAAATGTATACAATCTGGTGAGGCATAACTACATTTAGAACAAAAGTTAGTGTTTCACATGGGTCTCTCTCAAATTTGCTGACAGCGTAACTGTCTGAACCTTATCAAGACTATTACTGAGGTCTGCATCCAATGAGAGATTTCCCTGGTCCATCTATTTCAACAAGATCCTTTGTATAGCTGAGCGTTCAAAGTGCTTAAGGATGAGGTTATATATCTGTGTGATCTTGTGAGATCCTTGTTTTGCTAAAATGCACAACCTATCAATATTGGTGGAGTCTTTAGTTTGCAGACCATCTGATTTTAGCTGATTTATATAATGTCTACACTGAAAGTATGCAAATCTATGTGTATTATGGAGTCCGTATAATTTTTGTAGTTCCTGAAATGTTATAGTTTCTATGGTTAAAGTGTTGATAAGCTGATAAAGTGTAGTAACTTGTCACTGCTGCCATACTCTAAAGATTTCCGATGTATATCCAGGTATAAATTGTAAGTTGCCCTGTATTGGTAGATATTTACTGGCTGATTTCCGTACCCCCCACAGTCGGAACACCTTAGCCCAGGCCCTCAATGGATCTTTGTATATGTGATTCCGTGTATATATAATGGAAGTGAAGCAAAGTCAGCATGAGGAAGAAACGCTAGGTGTAACGGTTTGATAAGACACCCTTCCAAAGTCGGGACAGTAAAGTAGTCTCTTCCAATCAGCCAGTCTAAAATTAACTTGGTTAGTGTGGCCCAATTATACCATAAAATGTTGCGGAGCCGAAGCCCACCCTTACACATCGCCATTGCTAGATAAGTCTTTCCTATCCTATGTTTTTTCCCCCTCCTTATAAATTGCCCTAGGGAGGCTTGTAGTGAATTAGCGTCCTGTTGAGTGAGAAGAAGGGGTAGCATCTGCAGAGGGTAAAGAAGTTTAGGTAAAGCAATCATTTTAAAAAGGTGAATTCTGCCTGAAAGAGAGAGAGGTAAATTTGCCCAGTTGGATAGTAATAGTTTAATGTTAGCAACCGTTCCTTTAAGAATAAGGTGGTATAATTTGTTAGGATTAATGTGTAAGTGTATGCCTAATTATTATCTAATTATTTATCTGGGAATTTTGTAACCAAGTAACTTCAGACTTGTAGATATTAATTTTATAGCCTGAGAAAGTGCCGAAACTATCAATATTTAAGAGTTTTTGTAAGTTAGTATCTTAGTATCAGGATTACCCACAAACAACAGCAAATCATCTGCATATAATGACAGGTGTTGTGTATTGTCAAGCAGATCTAAGCCATCACATTTTTGCCTAATGTAGCATGCCAAAGGTTCTATGGCCAGATCAAACAGTAGAGGGGACATCCCTATCTCGTGCCTCTCTGGAGCTCGAAGGAGGGAGAAAGTCCTCCATTAATTATCAGGGATGCCTTAGGGGCGTTATATAGTTTATAAAGAAATTCAGAAAAATTACCTGTAATGCCAAATTGCTCTAAAGAGGAGTGGAGGAGATCCCAATCTATCCTGTCAAATGCCTTTTTTGCATCTTGCGCTAAAAGGCAAGCATCTAGTAGTTTGGAAGGATTTAGAGAGAAAGTGTTGTACCAGTAATGCAATGTGATTGCCAGTGTTTTCCTGATATTAATTACCGAAGATCGGCCTTTGACAAATCCAGTCTGATCAGAGCCTGTGCTAACCTGTCTGCTAAAATTTTGGTTAATATTTTGTAATCTCCTTTCAGTAACGAAATTGGGCAATAAGACGATGTAAGAGTGGGATCTCTATCAGGTTTACGGATAAGGCAGATAATGGCTTCCAAAAATCTGCAATCCATTTGTGCGTTTCCTTCTAGGTAGGCTGTATATAAGGAGGACAAACTGGGGGCTATTTAGTTAGTCAAAAGTTTATAATACTCTGACGGTAATCTATCTGGGCTGGCAGCTTTCCCTAGTTTGGCATTCCGTATTGCTCTGATTACCTCTTGTGAGATAATTTGCGAGTTAAGGGTTTTTTTTTTTTTAATCTGTTAGTGTGGGGAGTCGTAGGGCGTTCCAGAAGTGTTGCTTCACATTCTAATTAACCTTTCTCCAACATAGGTGTGTCCGGTCCACGGCGTCATCCTTACTTGTGGGATATTCTCTTCCCCAACAGGAAATGGCAAAGAGCCCAGCAAAGCTGGTCACATGATCCCTCCTAGGCTCCGCCTACCCCAGTCATTCTCTTTGCCGTTGTACAGGCAACATCTCCACGGAGATGGCTTAGAGTTTTTTTAGTGTTTAACTGTAGTTTTTATTATTCAATCAAGAGTTTGTTATTTTAAAATAGTGCTGGTATGTACTATTTACTCACAAACAGAAAAGAGATGAAGATTTCTGTTTGTATGAGGAAAATGATTTTAGCACCGTAACTAAAATCCATGGCTGTTCCACACAGGACTGTTGAGAGCAATTAACTTCAGTTGGGGGGAACAGTGTGCAGTCTCTTACTGCTTGAGGTATGACACATTCTAACAAGACGATGTAATGCTGGAAGCTGTCATTTTCCCTATGGGATCCGGTAAGCCATGTTTATTAAGATAGTAAATAAGGGCTTCACAAGGGCTTATTAAGACTGTAGACTTTTTCCTGGGCTAAATCGATTCATTATTAACACATATTTAGCCTTGAGGAATCATTTATTCTGGGTATTTTGATATGATTATATCGGCAGGCACTGTTTTAGACACCTTATTCTTTAGGGGCTTTCCCTAATCATAGTCAGAGCCTCATTTTCGCGCCGGTATGGCGCACTTGTTTTTGAGGACAGCATGGCATGCAGCTGCATGTGTGTGGAGCTCTGATACATAGAAAAGTCTTTCTGAAGGCATCATTTGGTATCGTATTCCCCTTTGGGCTTGGTTGGGTCTCAGCAAAGCAGATTCCAGGGACTGTAAAGGGGGTTAAATATAAAAACGGCTCCGGTTCCGTTATTTTAAGGGTTAAAGCTTCCAAATTTGGTGTGCAATACTTTTAAGGCTTTAAGACACTGTGGTGAAATTTTGGTGAATTTTGAACAATTCCTTCATACTTTTTCGCAATTGCAGTAATAAAGTGTGTTTAGTTTAAAATTTAAAGTGACAGTAACGGTTTTATTTTAAAACGTTTTTTTGTGCTTTGTTATCAAGTTTATGCCTGTTTAACATGTCTGAACTACCAGATAGATTGTGTTCTGACTGTGGGGAAACCAAGGTTCCTTCTCATTTAACTATATGTATTTTATGTCATAAAAAAAATTTAGTGAAAATGATGCCCAAGATGATTCCTCAAGTGAGGGGAGTAAGCATGGTACTGCATCATCCCCTCCTTCGTCTACACCAGTCTTGCCCATACAGGAGGCCCCTAGTACATCTAGTGCGCCAATACTCCTTACTATGCAACATTTAACGGCTGTAATGGATAATTCTATCAAAAACATTTTAGCCATATGCCCACTTATCAGCGAAAGCGCGACTCTGCCTCTGTTTTAGAAAATTCTGTAGAGCATGAGAACGCTGATGATATGGTTTCTGAAGGGCCCCTACACCAGTCTGAGGGGGCCAGGGAGGTTTTGTCTGAGGGAGAAATTTCAGATTCAGGAAACAATTCTCAACAAGCTGAACCTGATGTGATTACTTTTAAATTTAAGTTGGAACATCTCCGCGCTCTGCTTAAGGAGGTGTTATCCAATTTGGATGATTGTGATTATCTGGTCATTCCAGAACCACTATGTAAAATGGAAAAGTTCTTAGAGGCCCCGGGGCCCCCCGAAGCTTTTCCTATATCCAAGCGGGGTGGCGTACATTGTTAGTAAAGAATGGGACAGGCCCGGTATACCTTTAGTACCCTCCCCCCATATTTTATAAAATTGTTTTCCTATAGTCGACCCCAGAAAGGACTGATGGCAGACAGTCCCCAAGGTCGAGGGGGGCGGTTTCTACTCTACACAAGCGCGCCACTATACCCATAGAAGATAGTTGTGCTTTCCAAGATCCTATGGATAAAAAATTAGAAGGTCTGCTAAAGATGTTTGTTCAGCAAGGTTCCCTTCTACAACCAATTGCATGCATTGTCCCTGTCACTGCAGCCGCGTGTTTCTAGTTTGATGAGCTAGGAAAGGCGATTATTAGTAATTCTTCTTCTTATGAGGAGATTATGGACAGAATTCGTGCTCTTAAATTGGCTAATTCTTTCACCCTAGACGCCACCTTGCAATTGGCTAGGTTAGCGGCGAAAAAAATTCTGGGTTTGCTATTGTGGCGCAGAGCGCTTTGGTTAAAATCTTGGGCAGCGGATGCGTCTTCCAAGAACAAATTGCTTGACATTCCTTTCAAGGGGAAAACACTCTTTGGCCCTGACTTGAAAGAGATTATCTCTGATATCACTGGGGGCAAGGGCCACGCCCTTCCTCAGGATAGGTCTTTTCAAGACCAAAAATAAACCTAAGTTTCGTCCCTTTCGCAGAAACGGATCAGCCCCAAGGGCTACGTCCTCTAAGCAGGAAGGTAATACTTCTCAAGCCAATCCAGCCTGGAGACCTATGCAAGGCTGGAACAAAGGAAAGCAGGCCAGGAAACCTGCCACTGCTACCAAGACAGCATGAAATGCGGGCCCCCCGATCCGGGACCGGATCTGGTGGGGGGCAGACTCTCTCTCTTCGCTCAGGCTTGGGCAAGAGATGTTCTGGATCCTTGGGCGCTAGAAATAGTCTCCCAAGGTTATTCACTGGAGTTCAAGGGGCTTCCTCCAAGGGGGAGGTTCCACAGGTCTCAGTTGTCCTTCAGACCACATAAGAAGACAGGCATTCTTACATTGGGTAGAAGACCTGCTAAAAATGGGAGTGATTCATCCTGTTCCATTAGGAGAACAAGGGATGGGGTTCTACTCCAATCTGTTCATAGTTCCCAAAAAAGAGGGAACGTTCAGACCAATCTTAGATCTCAAGATCTTGAACAAGTTTCTCAAGGTTCCATCGTTCAAGATGGAAACCATTCGAACACTTCTTCCTTCCATCCAGGAAGGTCAATTCATGACCAAGGTGGATTTCAAGGATGCGTATCTACATATTCCTATCCACAAGGAACATCATCGGTTCCTAAGGTTTGCATTCCTGGACAAGCATTTCCAGTTCGTGGCATTTTCTTTCGGATTAGCCACTGCTCCTAGGATTTTCTCATAGGTACTAGGGTCCCTTCTGGCGGTGCTAAGACCAAGGGGCATTGCTGTAGTACCTTACTTGGACGACATTCTGATTCGAGCGTCGTCCCTTCCTCAAGTAAAGGCTCACACGGACATTGTCCTGGCCTTTCTCAGATCTCACGGATGGAAAGTGAACGTGGAAAAGAGTTCTCTATCTCCGTCAACGAGGGTTCCCTTCTTGGGAACTATAATAGACTCCTTAGAAATGAGGATTTTTCTGACAGAAGCCAGAAAAACAAAACTTCTAGACTCTTGTCGGATACTTCATTCCGTTCCTCTTCCTTCCATAGCGCAGTGCATGGAAGTGATAGGTTTGATGGTAGCGGCAATGGACATAGTTCCTTTTGTGCGCATTCATCTAAGACCATTACAACTGTTCATGCTCAGTCAGTGGAATGGGGACTATTCAGACTTGTCTCCGAAGATACAAGTAAATCAGAGGACCAGAGACTCATTCCGTTGGTGGCTGTCCCTGGACAACCTGTCACAAGGGATGACCTTCCGCAGACCAGAGTGGGTCATTGTCACGACCGACGCCAGTCTGATGGGCTGGGGCGCGGTCTGGGGATCCCTGAAAGCTCAGGGTCTTTGGTCTCGGGTAGAATCTCTTCTACCGATAAATATTTGGAACTGAGAGCGATATTCAATGCTCTCAAAGCTTGGCCTCAGCTAGCGAGGGCCAAGTTCATACATCAACCATCAGGGGGGAACAAGGAGTTCCCTAGCGATGGAAGAAGTGACCAAAATCATTCTATGGGCGGAGTCTCACTCCTGCCACCTGTCTGCTATCCACATCCCAGGAGTGGAAAATTGGGAAGCGGATTTTCTGAGTCGTCAGACATTGCATCCGGGGGAGTGGGAACTCCATCCGGAAATCTTTGCCCAAGTCACTCAACCGTGGGGCATTCCAGACATGGATCTGATGGCCTCTCGTCAGAACTTCAGAGTTCCTTACTACGGGTACAGATCCAGGGATCCCAAGGCGGCTCTAGTGGATGCACTAGTAGCACCTTGGACCTTCAAACTAGCTTATGTGTTCCCGCCGTTTCCTCTCATCCCCAGGCTGGTAGCCAGGATCAATCAGGAGAGGGCGTCGGTGATTTTGATAGCTCCTGCGTGGCCACGCAGGACTTGGTATGCAGATCTGGTGAATATGTCATCGGCTCCACCATGGAAGCTACCTTTGAGAGACCTTCTTGTTCTAGGTCCGTTCGACCCACTCCAGCTGACTGCTTGGAGATTGAACGCTTGATCTTATCAAAGCGAGGGTTCTCAGATTCTGTTATTAATACTCTTGTTCAGGCCTGAAAGCCTGTAACCAGAAAAATTACCACATAATTTGGTATATCTGTTGGTGTGAATCTGCAGGATTCCCTTGGGACAAGGTTAAGATTCCTAAGAGTCTATCCTTCCTTCGAGAAGGATTGGAAAAAGGATTATCTGCAAGTTCCTTGATGGGACAGATTTCTGCCTTGTCTGTGTTACTTCACAAAAAGCTGGCAGCTGTGCCAGATGTTCTAGCCTTTGTTCAGGCTCTGGTTAGAATCAAGCCTGTTTACAAAATTTTGACTCCTCCTTGGAGTCTCAACCTAGTTCTTTCAGTTCTTCAGGGGGTTCCGTTTGAACCCTTACATTCCGTTGATATTAAGTTATTATCTTGGAAAGAATTATCTGCTCTGCAGTGTTCTTCTCCTTATCTGGTGTTCCATGCAGATAAGGTGGTTTTGCGTACTAAACCTGGTTTTCTTCCAAAAGTTGTTTCTAACAAAAACATTAACCAGGAGATAGTTGTGCCTTCTTTGTGTCCTAATCCAGTTTCAAAGAAGGAACGTTTGTTGCACAACTTGGATGTAGTTCGTGCTCTCAAATTTTACTTAGCAGCTACTAAGGATTTCAGACAAACTTTGTCTTTGTTTGTTGTTTATTCTGGTAAACGGAGAGGTCAAAAAGCAACTTCTACCTCTCTCTCCTTCTGGATTAAAAGCATTATCCGATTGGCTTATGAGACTGCCGGACGGCAGCCTCCTGAAAGAATCACAGCTCACTCCACTAGGGCTGTGGCTTCCACATGGGCCTTCAAGAACGAGGCTTCTGTTGATCAGATATGTAAGGCAGCGACTTGGTCTTCACTGCACACTTTTTCTAAATTTTACAAATTTGATACTTTTGCTTCTTCTGAGGCTATTTTTGGGAGAAAGGTTTTGCAAGCCGTGGTGCCTTCCATTTAGGTGACCTGATTTGCTCCCTCCCTTCATCCGTGTCCTAAAGCTTTGGTATTGGTTCCCACAAGTAAGGATGACGCCGTGGACCGGACACACCTATGTTGGAGAAAACAGAATTTATGTTTACCTGATAAATTACTTTCTCCAACGGTGTGTCCGGTCCACGGCCCGCCCTGGTTTTTTTTTTTTAATCAGGTCTGATAATTTATTTTCTTTAACTACAGTCACCACGGTAACATATGGTTTCTCCTATGCAAATATTCCTCCTTAACGTCGGTCGAATGACTGGGGTAGGCGGAGCCTAGGAGGGATCATGTGACCAGCTTTGCTGGGCTCTTTGCCATTTCCTGTTGGGGAAGAGAATATCCCACAAGTAAGGATGACGCCGTGGACCGGACACACCGTTGGAGAAAGTAATTTATCAGGTAAACATAAATTCTGTTTTTGACTAGTATATAGAGATGTATAGTATTTTACAAACTCTTCCATAATTTCCTTAGTGTCTGATGTGACATGGGAATGAGAATTAATGGCTGTTATGTAAGATTTAGGGCTATATAGTTTGACAAGAGTTGCTAATAATTTGCCTGACTTGTTTCCATGTCGGTAATAATGACCTTGTCTATGTATGTTAAATTGGTTATCTTGTTGAGCTAGGAAGGTGTCCCTGGTTTGTTTGAGGTCATAGTAAGTTTGTTTGGATGTAGGTGTAGGATCAGAAAGATATGCATTGTACGCTTCTGTCAGCTTTGAGAGAAACTCATTATCCAATTTTTTTTTTTCAGTTTTTTATGATGTGCCGTAAAATATGTTATATGCCCTCTCATTACTGCCTTTGAAGCATGCCAAAACAGGTCGAGATTATTGTTGTGTTGGTTATTGTCTGACTTATACAGCATCCAAGAGGCCTTTAGATGTTGGCGGAAATTTATGTTATTATATAAATGGGTTGGAAATCTCCATGTTTTCTTCCTAAATGGAAAGAGTCCACAGCTGCATTTATTACTTTTGGGAAATAAGAACTTGCCCACCAGGAGGAGGCAAAGACACCCCAGCCAAAGGCTTAAATACTCCTCCCACTCCCCTCATCCCCCATTCATTCTTTGCCTTCCCAGGAGGATGGCAGAGAAGTGTCAGAATTTTTAATTTTTGTTTTTGTCTCTTATGGAGGGTAGTACACTTCGGCATGGGGCAGTAGTTTTAAGTACTCCTATCAGTCTCTCAGTGAGGGCCTGGATGAAGTTAGAGTCCGGAGATGCAGGAAGAGTCTCTGCGAAACCATCGCGAATCATATTAACAGCTCCTCAAGCAATCAGCATTGTCGAACCTCGCTCCGCTGCCTGCTTTCTTTTCTTAAGTCCATGGCGGAGGCGAGGCCACTATTCGTCACACTTGAAAGACCATGCTCCTGTTCCATGGTGTAGATTCCGATAAGATCGTTTTATTTTACTTTATCATTGATGTACTGTAATGTGAATGTTTTCCCGAGAGGCTACCACACCTTGCGGGTCTAACTATATGACATAAGGGTCTCAGTGAGTCTCTGTTAGTATCTTGGAATCGAGGGTTATTATCTCCTGAGGGGGGTTATTGAACAAGGGGGTTTATAATCATGTTTGTTATCTGATTCAACCTGCTTATGTGTGATGTTTACGGGCTTGTGGTTTGGAACTTTGAGGTCTTTTGGAAGTGACTCAACCTTTTGGTTGGGCGTGCTTTTTTTGGACTGTACAGTTCACCTTGTGTTCGGGCGTGGTTACATTACGTTTCCAACTTCCACATTCCTGATCGTGTGGTGAAGGAAATATTCTAGTCCGCAGGGGTCTGGTCATAGGAGGTGGTGAGTGCTCCAGCCATTGGGGGTGTCGGGTGCCGTTTTTGTTTTTACTACTTTAGCCCATATTTATATATCCTCTTTCCAGTTATGGAGGATTCTGAGGCTGAGTCAGGATTCTGATACTGAGACTATTTTGATTCAGATTCTGTGTCCGGTGACGAATCGGGATTGGCCTCGTTGACACAGGTCAACCAGTTTTGTTCCGTATGCCATATGAGAGCGCCTGGTTCCTCGGGCTCGGGGAATTAAGGGACTGCTGAGCCATTCGCCTCTGGGGGTCCCGTCCTCCATGAACCTAGTTCCCTACCAATTCATACTTCTACACATGCGGGTAACCCAGATTATGGTTCCATCATGCGGGGTGGCATGTTCCCCCCCGGAGGTTTGCAGCACGTTTTCGCTTCCATTTAATGTTAGCGATTGTTCGTCTGCAGAGTCCAGACGTTTATTTGAGAATGTGCTCATGTCCTATTGTCCCAGGCCATCCGCCTTGCGGTGGGTCTCTACAGTTCCCCGTGGGTGTAACTGTTCCTGAGTGTTGTGCCTTTTTTACTGGATTCCGCGCCTTCGCATATTGCTCAGACGTATTTTGCAGTTACTGAATGACCCTATCGTTAATAGATACAGGGATTTTAATCAGTCTGATAATTCGAATGGTGCACCTCATTAGACATGTGGGGATGGGGTTATCTCCTCATTTGTTTAAGATCTTTCCCAGTTTTTGAAAGATAGGGCTCTGTTTGGCTGGTCCTGCGGGTAGGCCTGTGTCTTTTGGGAGTTAACCTTCAGGTTGCCTTGTATTTTATTTTCCTTCGGGAACCATCTGGGATTGATACTCTTTTTTGTTACTACTTTGGAAGTCGTTTGGACATGTTAGTCCTATGTTTAATAATGTCTGTTTTCTTTTTTCCTCTATGAGGGAGAATTTATGCAGCTTGCCGGTTAGGACCCGGGGTACAGGCTGGTCCTGTCGGGTTCGTTTGGTTTTGCGGCTGTTCAGATACGTGGCGCTGTTTCTGCTGGACTGGTTCGGTAGTAGCGCTGAGTGCTCAGGTTATCATTGTTTTTCATGTTCAACTAAGCATTCAAGGGGACCTGTATGTTCGTGAGACGGGAAGGATTGTTTCAGTCCTTATAGCCTTCAGTCAGAAATAACCGGGCAGGGGAGTGTTCCGCTGCATCACTCTGACATCTGATTTCATCAGAACCTGGATTCCTCTTCCATGTGCGGGAGGGTTGATGGGCTTAGCGCCCCGTTACCGCAGTTGAGTGGTTTGCCCTTCAGTTTAGGCCTCTGGATGGTCCTGTTGGGGCTTGATCCAACAGCTTGTATGGATAGCTGTCCAGCATGCAGAAGGTTTTTGGCACCTTCAAGGTGTGCGTGTAAGCTGTTTCTAGTGTATCTAGATACAGTTTTTACTCTTGGACGTGTATGGTCTAAGTTATGAGACCTTTGGTTCTTCTTCCATTGTCTCTGGGTGAGTTAGATCTCCTTTTAGGGATCTTCGTTCCGGGTGATGGTTGATCCCTGTGAGGTCTTGTTTAGCTCGGGGTTCCCCGGAGCTGGGAAGGCTTGGCTCCTTTCTCTTCCCTGTGTCCTCTTCCTGTTTGGAGGTGGGGAGACTAGCCCTGCTAGTAGGGTTTTGTGGACCTTGAGGTATCCCTTCAGGGTCCTGAGGCTTTGAGAAGTCTATTCGACTTCTAGCCTGGCTCCTTGGAGCATTGGACTTTGGCTAGGGGTGGTTCCTTCCTTTGGTCGGGGCTTTCGAGTTCTCCTTGCTATCCAGATTCTCTGGTTATACATCCATTCCCTTTGTCTGGCTTTTGGCCAGTTAGGGTGTTGAGTTCCAGAGTATGGTTGTCTGAACTATTGGGTGCCCAGACCTGTTTTTCTCCTGAGACTTCCGCTTTCTGGGGCTTTGCTCCTTTTTCCTGTTCCAGTTGTGGGTTGTTTTGGATCTCAGGGCTGGTTGGGGTGTTCCACGGTAGTGGGAACTTGGGCTATGTGCTTGCTCCATCTACCTGACCGGGTCAGGGTTGACCTGGTTTTCAAAATATTTCTTACTCTTACAACAGAGTAACCCATGTCATCTAGGGGTTATCTGTGTGGCTTGCGCCTCAAGGGTTGTGGGTTTATACCCAGCTGCTGGCGTTGGATTTCCAATTTCTGGGGCACCTTAGGGTTGCATTCCCCTGGTCAGTTTGCCAGTGTGCCCGTGGATTCTCTGCTCTGCAGGCGCATGGGTTGGCTGTGCCTCTGTTAACAATCTTGTTGGCTCAGGATGCTAGGGCATAGATCTAGCCATCTTATGAACCTTTAAGACTTGAGGTTAGATTCCTATATGGCAAGCTACTTGCTGGGGTGTCCTTTTCTAGGACATTTTGCGTTGGGGATTTTGTTCCCAATTAGCCAGTGCCTTCGGGCCTTGAGGACAGTTGTTGCCCTTCCGGCATCTTCCCCTTTTCTTTAGGGTAGATTTTCCTTCCTATGGAGGTGGATTCCTTTTTTGGGGCTTCTCCTGATCGGGAAGTGGAGGGTGAAATTGGTTCCCCCTGGGGTCTTGTTTTGATAGATCCTTAGGTCTATGGCCTTGTCTGTTTCCAAAGTCGGGTTGTACTGCTACTCTGGGGGGATGGCTGTACCATCTTTACGCTCGTTCCTGTACCAATTTCGGGATTCTTTGTTTCCCCTGTATGGATCTCTCTGACTGGGTTGGTCCAGCTGTATGGGGGTCTGCAGGTCAGGATGTCCGAGCGGTCTAAGGGTCGCAGTCTCCTCTGGATGTGTGAGCGTGTTGGGTCTATCCTGATAGATCAGTCTGCTAGGAGATGGTTTTTCCTTTCTCCTTGCTCCTTTTGTCAGTAGAGGGTTTACTCTTCCTTTGGGTTTTGCGGGTATACTCTTCTTCTCGGGGGGCCTCGATGGAGGCTTTGTGTTCCCCTTTTTAGGGACCTGTAAGTAGGTCCGGCGGCTTAGGTTGCCTGGAGCGTGCCCTCTGTTGAGGGGCTGTTTTGTGCGGTTGTTTTCTTGATGACTGCTTCTTCTTCCTTGCAAGCTTCCTGTGTGTCGTCCTGTTATAGACTCCGTGTTTTCAGACTTGGGATTTCTCCTGGGTCTCTTACACGCTTTATACAAAAAGCATATGCTAATTACATCAGCTTTAACAAAACTGTTATACCTAAGACTTATAACAAACTACAAAACTAACGTGTCTATAAGATCCTATAAAGCATTATAAGGATAGACACAAATAACCTCACATACCCGTGATTTTATTAGCAATTTAATACAACTTGTTGGAAAGAAATATATATATATTTTATTATATGAAATTGTATTATATATTATATATACTTTCAAAGCTATACTAGGTTGTACAAAAAGTTTTTTTATATTTTTTTTTTTTTTTGAGCATACACTATATTGTTGGTACCAACACAGTTACCACCTGTTTTTATGTGAATAAATGGATGTTATTTTAACCAGCATTATCAGTGTTAGTTATTTTCAATTGGTTATTTTATCTCATTTATAACGGTTTATTAGAACGTTGCCTATATAGTGCCATTTTTTTGATAGATCTTTAGCCAGTGGTTGATACACAGGCGCACACATATAAGAACCCTCTTTTTGTGTATAGTAATTAATCAGATTTTTTTATGTGGAGTTTGGTCTACATCCAGCGCACAGACTTTTTGCTGTTTTTTGTATCTCTTACACGCTTTTCATGGTCGAAAACTTTGCTATTCTATGGTCAGGCGCTGGGAGGACTTTGCCTCTTTAGCTTCGTTCCATGCTTGCAGGATGTTGGGGTGACGTCTTTTATGTCTCTGTGCCAGGTATTATCCCGGGTTTCCCTGTTTGGGTCCATTTGGGTCTCTGTGAGCTGGGCCCGCTCTTGGAGGTGTTCTTTTTTGTATTAAGGGACCTTTTGGTTCCTCGGCTCCCCCCTTGGGGGTTTTGGCTGGTATCCCCTTCATTTGTGAGGGGTGAGTGGTGGGGGACCGTATGTTGGGCAACAGTGTCTCTTAGTGGACTGTTGGCTCAGTCGAGTCCGTTTTGCGGTCTCTAGTTTGGCTCTGGACTTGCTGCGAGTCAGTGTCATTGGGGCTTTTCCTTTAAAAAGTTTTCTTGGCTTCAGACGAAGCTGGATTTTTTATTGGGTAAAAGTTCAGGCATGGTGCCCTCAGTATGGGCCGCCTATTATACCCTCCCGTCTTGGCATTGTGTCCTCTATAGCTTGGGTATTGTTTTCCCAAAATTAATTAATGCAGCTGTGGACGCTTTCCATTTAAGAAGAAAAACATAAATTATGCTTACCTGATAATTTCTTTTCTCCAACATTGGTGTGTCCGGTCCACGGCGTCATCCATTACTTGTGGGAATATTCTCTTCCCCAACAGGAAATGGCAAAGAGCACAGCAAAAGCTGTCCATATAGCCCCTCCTCAGGCTCCGCCCCCCAGTCATTCTCTTTGCCGCTCTGAACAAGTAGTATCTCCACGGAGATGGTGAAGAGTATGTGGTGTTTAATTGTAGTTTTTTATTCTGCTATCAAGAGTTTGTTATTTTAAAATAGTGCCGGTTTGTACTATTTACTCTAAAACAGAAAGGGATGAAGAGTTCTGTTTAAAAGAGGAGTATGATTTTAGCAGCAGTAACTAAAATCAATTGCTGTTCCCACGCAGGACTGTTGAGCCCAGAGAACTACAGTTGGGGGGAACAGTTAGCAGACTTTTCTTCTCAAGGTATGACTAGTCCATTTTCTAACAAGACTGTGTAATGCTAGAAGACTGCCATTTTCCCTCTTGGGGATCGGTAAGCCATTTTCTTAGACTCTTAACAGAATGAAGGCTTATTATGGGCTATACACTGGTTGACACTCTTGTGGGCTAAATCGATTGCTTTATTTAAGTTTTTTATGAAATCTGAGGTGATTTATAAAACTTTTATTGTGGGGGAACGTTTTTAGGTGCCAGGCAGTTGTTTAGACACCTTTCCAGTCAGGAAGGGCCTTTCACTATAGTAGGCAGAGCCTAATTTCTCCAACATAGGTGTGTCCGGTCCACGGCGTCATCCTTACTTGTGGGATATTCTCTTCCCCAACAGGAAATGGCAAAGAGCCCAGCAAAGCTGGTCACATGATCCCTCCTAGGCTCCGCCTACCCCAGTCATTCTCTTTGCCGTTGTACAGGCAACATCTCCACGGAGATGGCTTAGAGTTTTTTAGTGTTTAACTGTAGTTTTTATTATTCAATCAAGAGTTTGTTATTTTGAAATAGTGCTGGTATGTACTATTTACTCAGAAACAGAAAAGAGATGAAGATTTCTGTTTGTATGAGGAAAATGATTTTAGCAACCGTAACTAAAATCCATGGCTGTTCCACACAGGACTGTTGAGAGCAATTAACTTCAGTTGGGGGAACAGTGTGCAGTCTCTTGCTGCTTGAGGTATGACACATTCTAACAAGACGATGTAATGCTGGAAGCTGTCATTTTCCCTATGGGATCCGGTAAGCCATGTTTATTACGATCATAAATAAGGGCTTCACAAGGGCTTATTAAGACTGTAGACTGTTTCTGGGCTAAATCGATTCATTATTAACACATATTTAGCCTTGAGGAATCATTTTATCTGGGTATTTTGATATAATAATATCGGCAGGCACTGTATTAGACACCTTATTCCTTAGGGGCTTTCCCAAAGCTTAAGCAGAGCCTCATTTTCGCGCCGGTGTGGCGCACTTGTTTTTGAGAGGCATGGCATGCAGTCGCATGTGAGAGGAGCTCTGATACCTAGAAAAGACTTTCTGAAGGCGTCATTTGGTATCGTATTCCCCTTTGGGCTTGGTTGGGTCTCAGCAAAGCAGATACCAGGGACTGTAAAGGGGTTAAAGTTTAAAACGGCTCCGGTTCCGTTATTTTAAGGGTTAAAGCTTCCAAATTTGGTGTGCAATATTTTTAAGGCTTTAAGACACTGTGGTGAAAATTTGGTGAATTTTGAACAATTCCTTCATGTTTTTTCGCAATTGCAGTAATAAAGTGTGTTCAGTTTAAAATTTAAAGTGACAGTAACGGTTTTATTTTAAAACGTTTTTGTACTTTGTTATCAAGTTTATGCCTGTTTAACATGTCTGAACTACCAGATAGACTGTGTTCTGAATGTGGGGAAGCCAGAATTCCTATTCATTTAAATAAATGTGATTTATGTGATAATGACAATGATGCCCAAGATGATTCCTCAAGTGAGGGGAGTAAGCATGGTACTGCATCATTCCCTCCTTCGTCTACACGAGTCTTGCCCACTCAGGAGGCCCCTAGTACATCTAGCGCGCCAATACTCCTTACTATGCAACAATTAACGGCTGTAATGGATAATTCTGTCAAAAACATTTTAGCCAAAATGAACCCTTGTCAGCGTAAGCGTGGCTGCTCTGTTTTAGATACTGAAGAGCATGACGACGCTGATATTAATATCTCTGAAGGGCCCCTAACCCAGTCTGATGGGGCCAGGGAGGTTTTGTCTGAGGGAGAAATTACTGATTCAGGGAACATTTCTCAACAGGCTGAACCTGATGTGATTGCATTTAAATTTAAGTTGGAACATCTCCGCATTCTGCTTAAGGAGGTATTATCCACTCTGGATGATTGTGAAAAGTTGGTCATCCCAGAGAAACTATGTAAAATGGACAAGTTCCTAGAGGTGCCGGGGCTCCCAGAAGCTTTTCCTATACCCAAGCGGGTGGCGGACATTGTTAATAAAGAATGGGAAAGGCCCGGTATTCCTTTCGTCCCTCCCCCCATATTTAAAAAATTGTTTCCTATGGTCGACCCCAGAAAGGACTTATGGCAGACAGTCCCCAAGGTCGAGGGAGCGGTTTCCACTTTAAACAAACGCACCACTATACCCATAGAGGATAGTTGTGCTTTCAAAGATCCTATGGATAAAAAATTAGAAGGTTTGCTTAAAAAGATGTTTGTTCAGCAGGGTTACCTTCTACAACCAATTTCATGCATTGTCCCTGTCGCTACAGCCGCATGTTTCTGGTTCGATGAGCTGATAAAGACGCTCGATAGTGATTCTCCTCCTTATGAGGAGATTATGGACAGAATCAATGCTCTCAAATTGGCTAATTCTTTCACCCTAGACGCCACTTTGCAATTGGCTAGGTTAGCGGCTAAGAATTCTGGGTTTGCTATTGTGGCGCGCAGAGCGCTTTGGTTGAAATCTTGGTCGGCTGATGCGTCTTCCAAGAACAAGCTACTAAACATTCCTTTCAAGGGGAAAACGCTGTTTGGCCCTGACTTGAAAGAGATTATCTCTGATATCACTGGGGGTAAGGGCCACGCCCTTCCTCAGGATCGGCCTTTCAAGGCAAAAAATAGACCTAATTTTCGTCCCTTACGTAAAAACGGACCAGCCCAAAGTGCTACGTCCTCTAAGCAAGAGGGTAATACTTCTCAAGCCAAGCCAGCTTGGAGACCAATGCAAGGCTGGAACAAGGGAAAGCAGGCCAAGAAACCTGCCACTGCTACCAAGACAGCATGAAATGTTGGCCCCCGATCCGGGACCGGATCTGGTGGGGGGCAGACTCTCTCTCTTCGCTCAGGCTTGGGCAAGAGATGTTCTGGATCCTTGGGCGCTAGAAATAGTCTCCCAAGGTTATCTTCTGGAATTCAAGGGACTTCCCCCAAGGGGGAGGTTCCACAGGTCTCAGTTGTCTTCAGACCACATAAAAAGACAGGCGTTCTTACATTGTGTAGAAGACCTGTTAAAAATGGGAGTGATTCATCCAGTTCCATTAAGAGAACAAGGGATGGGGTTCTACTCCAATCTGTTCATAGTTCCCAAAAAAGAGGGAACGTTCAGACCAATCTTAGATCTCAAGATCTTAAACAAGTTTCTCAAGGTTCCATCGTTCAAGATGGAAACCATTCGAACTATTCTTCCATCCAGGAAGGTCAATTCATGACCACGGTGGATTTAAAGGATGCGTATCTACATATTCCTATCCACAAGGAACATCATCGGTTCCTAAGGTTCGCATTCCTGGACAAACATTACCAGTTCGTGGCGCTTCCTTTCGGATTAGCCACTGCTCCAAGGATTTTCACAAAGGTACTAGGGTCCCTTCTAGCTGTGCTACGACCAAGGGGCGTTGCGGTAGTACCTTACTTGGACGACATTCTGATTCAAGCGTCGTCCCTTCCTCAAGCAAAGGCTCACACGGACATCGTCCTGGCCTTTCTCAGATCTCACGGATGGAAAGTGAACGTGGAAAAGAGTTCTCTATCCCCGTCAACAAGGGTTCCCTTCTTGGGAACAATTATAGACTCCTTAGAAATGAGGATTTTTCTGACAGAGGTCAGAAAAACAAAACTTCTAGACTCTTGTCGGATACTTCATTCCGTTCCTCTTCCTTCCATAGCTCAGTGCATGGAAGTGATAGGGTTGATGGTAGCGGCAATGGACATAGTTCCTTTTGCGCGCATTCATCTAAGACCATTACAACTGTGCATGCTCAGTCAGTGGAATGGGGACTATACAGACTTGTCTCCGAAGATACAAGTAAATCAGAGGACCAGAGACTCACTCCGTTGGTGGCTGTCCCTGGACAACCTGTCACAAGGGATGACATTCCGCAGACCAGAGTGGGTCATTGTCACGACCGACGCCAGTCTGATGGGCTGGGGCGCGGTCTGGGGATCCCTGAAAGCTCAGGGTCTTTGGTCTCGGGAAGAATCTCTTCTACCGATAAATATTCTGGAACTGAGAGCGATATTCAATGCTCTCAAGGCTTGGCCTCAGCTAGCGAGGACCAAGTTCATACGGTTTCAATCAGACAACATGACAACTGTTGCGTACATCAACCATCAGGGGGGAACAAGGAGTTCCCTAGCGATGGAAGAAGTGACCAAAATCATTCTATGGGCGGAGTCTCACTCCTGCCACCTGTCTGCTATCCACATCCCAGGAGTGGAAAATTGGGAAGCGGATTTTCTGAGTCGTCAGACATTGCATCCGGGGGAGTGGGAACTCCATCCGGAAATCTTTGCCCAAGTCACTCACCTGTGGGGCATTCCAGACATGGATCTGATGGCCTCTCGTCAGAACTTCAAAGTTCCTTGCTACGGGGCCAGATCCAGGGATCCCAAGGCGGCTCTAGTGGATGCACTAGTAGCACCTTGGACCTTCAAACTAGCTTATGTGTTCCCGCCATTTCCTCTCATCCCCAGGCTGGTAGCCAGGATCAATCAGGAGAGGGCGTCGGTGATCTTGATAGCTCCTGCGTGGCCACGCAGGACTTGGTATGCAGATCTGGTGAATATGTCATCGGCTCCACCTTGGAAGCTACCTTTGAGACGAGACCTTCTTGTTCAGGGTCCGTTCGAACATCCGAATCTGGTTTCACTCCAGCTGACTGCTTGGAGATTGAACGCTTGATTTTATCGAAGCGAGGATTCTCAGATTCTGTTATCGATACTCTTGTTCAGGCCAGAAAGCCTGTAACTAGAAAGATTTACCACAAAATTTGGAAAAAATATATCTGTTGGTGTGAATCTAAAGGATTCCCTTGGGACAAGGTTAAGATTCCTAGGATTCTATCCTTCCTTCAAGAAGGATTGGAAAAAGGATTATCTGCAAGTTCCCTGAAGGGACAGATTTCTGCCTTGTCGGTGTTACTTCACAAAAAGCTGGCAGCTGTGCCAGATGTTCAAGCCTTTGTTCAGGCTCTGGTTAGAATCAAGCCTGTTTACAAACCTTTGACTCCTCCTTGGAGTCTCAATTTAGTTCTTTCAGTTCTTCAGGGGGTTCCGTTTGAACCCTTACATTCCGTTGATATTAAGTTATTATCTTGGAAAGTTTTGTTTTTAGTTGCAATTTCTTCTGCTAGAAGAGTTTCAGAATTATCTGCTCTGCAGTGTTCTCCTCCTTATCTGGTGTTCCATGCAGATAAGGTGGTTTTACGTACTAAACCTGGTTTTCTTCCAAAAGTTGTTTCTAACAAAAACATTAACCAGGAGATTATCGTACCTTCTCTGTGTCCGAAACCAGTTTCAAAGAAGGAACGTTTGTTGCACAATTTGGATGTTGTTCGCGCTCTAAAATTCTATTTAGATGCTACAAAGGATTTTAGACAAACATCTTCCTTGTTTGTTGTTTATTCAGGTAAAAGGAGAGGTCAAAAAGCAACTTCTACCTCTCTCTCTTTTTGGATTAAAAGCATCATCAGATTGGCTTACGAGACTGCCGGACGGCAGCCTCCCGAAAGAATCACAGCTCATTCCACTAGGGCTGTGGCTTCCACATGGGCCTTCAAGAACGAGGCTTCTGTTGATCAGATATGTAGGGCAGCGACTTGGTCTTCACTGCACACTTTTACCAAATTTTACAAGTTTGATACTTTTGCTTCTTCTGAGGCTATTTTTGGGAGAAAGGTTTTGCAAGCCGTGGTGCCTTCCATTTAGGTGACCTGATTTGCTCCCTCCCTTCATCCGTGTCCTAAAGCTTTGGTATTGGTTCCCACAAGTAAGGATGACGCCGTGGACCGGACACACCTATGTTGGAGAAAACAGAATTTATGTTTACCTGATAAATTTCTTTCTCCAACGGTGTGTCCGGTCCACGGCCCGCCCTGGTTTTTTAATCAGGTCTGATAATTTTTTTTCTTTAACTACAGTCACCTCGGTACCATATGGTTTCTCCTATGCAAATATTCCTCCTTAACGTCGGTCGAATGACTGGGGTAGGCGGAGCCTAGGAGGGATCATGTGACCAGCTTTGCTGGGCTCTTTGCCATTTCCTGTTGGGGAAGAGAATATCCCACAAGTAAGGATGACGCCGTGGACCGGACACACCGTTGGAGAAAGAAATTTATCAGGTAAACATAAATTCTGTTTTTCGTGCCATAATTGCGCAGTTTCTTTTGGATGCAGTGCATGCAGCTGCATGTGAGAGGGTCTGGTGATCATTGAAAACGTTCCTGGAAGGCTTAATTTGGTATCGTATAACTCCTAAGGACAGGTGAAGTCGCAGCAAACGCTGTGGCTGGGACTGTAGTGGGGTTAAAAATTGTTATTTGATTAAACGGCTCCGGTTTCCTCATTTAAGGGGGTAAAAGCTTGAAAATTGGGGTGTAATACTTTAAAGGCATTAAGACACTGAGGTGAAAATTTGGTAAAGATTGGATATTTCCTTCATAGTTTTTCACACATTCAGAAATAAAGTGTGCTCTGTTTAACATTTAAAGAGACAGTAACGGTTTTGTTTTAAAATGTTTTTTTTGCATTATTAGCCTGTTTAAGCCTGTCTAACATGTCTGTACCTTCAGATAGAACATGTTCTGTATGTATGGAGGCCAAGGTGGTCCCCCCTTCAAATGTATGTGATAATTGTGCCATAGCGTCCAGAAAAAGTAAGGACAGTACTGTCACATTTAATAAGGTTGCCCAAGATGATTCCTCAAATGAAGGTAGTGGGGATAGTTCATCATCCTCTCCTTCTGTGTCAACACCAGTTATGCCCACGCAGGCGACCCCTAGTACATCTAGCTCGCCAATGCTTGTTACTATGCAACAATTAACGGTAGTAATGGATAATTCCATAGCTAATATTTTATCAAAAATGCCAGCGTTTCAGAGAAAGCGTGATTGCTCAGTTTTAAATACAGTGGAGCAAGAAGGCGCTGACGATAGTTTATCTATCATACCCTCACACCAGTCAGAAGTGGCAGTGAGGGAGGGTTTGTCGGAGGGAGAACTTTCAGATTCAGGAAGAATCTCTCAACAGGCAGAACCTGACGTTGTGACGTTTAAATTTACGTTAGAGCATCTCCGCGCATTACTTAAGGAGGTGCTATCTACTCTGTATGATTGTGACTCTTTGGTCATTCCAGAAAAATTGTGCAAGATGGACAAATTCTTAGAGGTCCCGGTGCACCCTGATGCCTTCCCGATCCCTAAAAGGGTGGCGGACATAGTGAATAAGGAGTGGGAGAGACCAGGCATACCCTTTGTCCCACCTCCTATATTTAAGAAATTGTTCCCCATGGTCGACCCAAGGAAGGACACATGGCAGACAGTCCCTAAGGTTGAGGGGGCAGTTTCTACCCTAGCTAAGCGCACGACTATCCCCATTGAGGACAATTGTGCTTTCAAAGATCCTATGGATAAAAAATTGGAGGGTTTGCTTAAAAAGATTTTTGTGCAGCAAGGTTACCTCCTCCAACCAATTTCGTGCATTATTCCTGTCACGGCGGCGTGTTTCTGGTTCGATGAACTAGAAAAGTCGCTTAACATGGAGACTCCATATGAGGAAGTCATGGACAGAATTCACGCACTTAAGTTAAATAATTCCTTTATTTTAGATGCCGCTTTGCAATTAGCGAGATTAGCGGCGAAAAATTCAGGGTTTGCAATTGTGGCGCGCAGAGCGCTCTGGCTAAAGTCTTGGTCGGCGGATGTATCTTCCAAGACAAAATTGCTTAATATCCCTTTCAAAGGTAAGACCCTTTTTGGGCCGGAATTGAAAGAAATTATTTCAGACATCACTGGGGGAAAGGGCCATGCCCTCCCACAGGATAGGCCTTTCAAGGCTAAGAATAAGTCCAATTTCTCCAACATAGGTGTGTCCGGTCCACGGCGTCATCCTTACTTGTGGGATATTCTCTTCCCCAACAGGAAATGGCAAAGAGCCCAGCAAAGCTGGTCACATGATCCCTCCTAGGCTCCGCCTACCCCAGTCATTCTCTTTGCCGTTGTACAGGCAACATCTCCACGGAGATGGCTTAGAGTTTTTTAGTGTTTAACTGTAGTTTTTATTATTCAATCAAGAGTTTGTTATTTTAAAATAGTGCTGGTATGTACTATTTACTCAGAAACAGAAAAGAGATGAAGATTTCTGTTTGTATGAGGAAAATGATTTTAGCAACCGTTACTAAAATCCATGGCTGTTCCACACAGGACTGTTGAGAGCAATTAACTTCAGTTGGGGGAACAGTGAGCAGTCTCTTGCTGCTTGAGGTATGACACATTCTAACAAGACGATGTAATGCTGGAAGCTGTCATTTTCCCTATGGGATCCGGTAAGCCATGTTTATTAAGATAGTAAATAAGGGCTTCACAAGGGCTTATTAAGACTGTAGACTTTTTCTGGGCTAAATCGATTCATTATTAATACATATTTAGCCTTGAGGAATCATTTAATCTGGGTATTTTGATAAGATTATATCGGCAGGCACTGTTTTAGACACCTTATTCTTTAGGGGCTTTCCCAAATCATAGGCAGAGCCTCATTTTCGCGCCGGTGTTGCGCACTTGTTTTTGAGAGGCATGACATGCAGTCGCATGTGTGAGGAGCTCGGATACTTAGAAAAGACTTTCTGAAGGCGTCATTTGGTATCGTATTCCCCTTTGGGCTTGGTTGGGTCTCAGCAAAGCAGATACCAGGGACTGTAAAGGGGTTAAAGTTAAAAACGGCTCCGGTTCCGTTATTTTAAGGGTTAAAGCTTCCAAATTTGGTGTGCAATACTTTTAAGGCTTTAAGACACTGTGGTGAAATTTTGGTGAATTTTGAACAATTCCTTCATATTTTTTCGCAATTGCAGTAATAAAGTGTGTTCAGTTTAAAATTTAAAGTGACAGTAACGGTTTTATTTTAAAACGTTTTTTGTACTTTGTTATCAAGTTTATGCCTGTTTATCATGTCTGAACTACCAGATAGACTGTGTTCTGAATGTGGGGAAGCCAGAGTTCCTTCTCATTTAAATAAATGTGATTTATGTGACAATGACAATGATGCCCAAGATGATTCCTCAAGTGAGGGGAGTAAGCATGGTACTGCATCATTCCCTCCTTCGTCTACACGAGTCTTGCCCACTCAGGAGGCCCCTAGTACATCTAGCGCGCCAATACTCCTTACTATGCAACAATTAACGGCTGTAATGGATAATTCTGTCAAAAACATTTTAGCCAAAATGAACACTTATCAGCGTAAGCGCGACTGCTCTGTTTTAGATACTGAAGAGCATGACGACGCTGATAATAATGGTTCTGAAGGGCCCCTAAACCAGTCTGATGGGGCCAGGGAGGTTTTGTCTGAGGGAGAAATTACTGATTCAGGGAACATTTCTCAACAAGCTGAACCTGATGTGATTACGTTTAAATTTAAGTTGGAACATCTCCGCATTCTGCTTAAGGAGGTATTATCCACTCTGGATGATTGTGACAAGTTGGTCATCCCAGAGAAACTATGTAAAATGGACAAGTTCCTAGAGGTCCCGGGGCTCCCAGAAGCTTTTCCTATACCCAAGCGGGTGGCGGACATTGTAAATAAAGAATGGGAAAGGCCCGGTATTCCTTTCGTCCCTCCCCCCATATTTAAAAAATTGTTTCCTATGGTCGACCCCAGAAAGGACTTATGGCAGACAGTCCCCAAGGTCGAGGGAGCGGTTTCCACCTTAAACAAACGCACCACTATACCCATAGAAGATAGTTGTGCTTTCAAAGATCCTATGGATAAAAAATTAGAAGGTTTACTTAAAAAGATGTTTGTTCAGCAGGGTTACCTTCTACAACCAATTTCATGCATTGTCCCTGTCGCTACAGCCGCGTGTTTCTGGTTCGATGAGCTGGTAAAGGCGGTCGATAGTGATTCTCCTCCTTATGAGGAGATCATGGACAGAATCAATGCTCTCAAATTGGCTAATTCTTTCACCTTAGACGCCACTTTGCAATTGGCTAGGTTAGCGGCTAAGAATTCTGGGTTTGCTATTGTGGCGCGCAAAGCGCTTTGGTTGAAATCTTGGTCAGCTGATGCGTCTTCCAAGAACAAGCTACTTAACATTCCTTTCAAGGGGAAAACGCTGTTTGGCCCTGACTTGAAAGAGATTATCTCTGATATCACTGGGGGTAAGGGCCACGCCCTTCCTCAGGATCGGCCTTTCAAGGCCAAAAATAAACCTAATTTTCGTCCCTTTCGTAGAAACGGACCAGCCCAAAGTGCTACGTCCTCTAAGCAAGAGGGTAATACTTCTCAAGCCAAGCCAGCTTGGAGACCAATGCAAGGCTGGAACAAGGGAAAGCAGGCCAAGAAACCTGCCACTGCTACCAAGACAGCATGAAATGTTGGCCCCCGATCCGGGACCGGATCTGGTGGGGGGCAGACTCTCTCTCTTCGCTCAGGCTTGGGCAAGAGATGTTCTGGATCCTTGGGCGCTAGAAATAGTCTCCCAAGGTTATTTTCTGGAGTTCAAGGGGCTTCCCCCAAGGGGGAGGTTCCACAGGTCTCAGTTGTCTTCAGACCACATAAAAAGACAGGCATTCTTACATTGTGTAGAAGACCTGTTAAAAATGGGAGTGATTCATCCTGTTCCATTAGGAGAACAAGGGATGGGGTTCTACTCCAATCTGTTCATAGTTCCCAAAAAAGAGGGAACGTTCAGACCAATCTTAGATCTCAAGATCTTAAACAAGTTTCTCAAGGTTCCATCGTTCAAGATGGAAACCATTCGAACAATTCTTCCTTCCATCCAGGAAGGTCAATTCATGACCACGGTGGATTTAAAGGATGCGTATCTACATATTCCTATCCACAAGGAACATCATCGGTTCCTAAGGTTCGCATTCCTGGACAAGCATTACCAGTTCGTGGCGCTTCCTTTCGGATTAGCCACTGCTCCAAGGATTTTCACAAAGGTACTAGGGTCCCTTCTAGCTGTGCTAAGACCAAGGGGCATTGCCGTAGTACCTTACTTGGACGACATTCTGATTCAAGCGTCGTCCCTTCCTCAAGCAAAGGCTCACACGGACATTGTCCTGGCCTTTCTCAGATCTCACGGATGGAAAGTGAACGTGGAAAAGAGTTCTCTATCTCCGTCAACAAGGGTTCCCTTCTTGGGAACAATAATAGACTCCTTAGAAATGAGGATTTTTCTGACAGAAGCCAGAAAAACAAAACTTCTAGACTCTTGTCGGATACTTCCTTCCGTTCCTCTTCCTTCCATAGCGCAGTGCATGGAAGTGATAGGTTTGATGGTAGCGGCAATGGACATAGTTCCTTTTGCGCGCATTCATCTAAGACCATTACATCTGTGCATGCTCAGTCAGTGGAATGGGGACTATACAGACTTGTCTCCGAAGATACAAGTAAATCAGAGGACCAGAGACTCACTCCGTTGGTGGCTGTCCCTGGACAACCTGTCACAAGGGATGACCTTCCGCAGACCAGAGTGGGTCATTGTCACGACCGACGCCAGTCTGATGGACTGGGGCGCGGTCTGGGGATCCCTGAAAGCTCAGGGTCTTTGGTCTCGGGAAGAATCTCTTCTACCGATAAATATTCTGGAACTGAGAGCGATATTCAATGCTCTCAAAGCTTGGCCTCAGCTAGCGAGGACCAAGTTCATACGGTTTCAATCAGACAACATGACAACTGTTGCGTACATCAACCATCAGGGGGGAACAAGGAGTTCCCTAGCGATGGAAGAAGTGACCAAAATCATTCTATGGGCGGAGTCTCACTCCTGCCACCTGTCTGCTATCCACATCCCAGGAGTGGAAAATTGGGAAGCGGATTTTCTGAGTCGTCAGACATTGCATCCGGGGGAGTGGGAACTCCATCCGGAAATCTTTGCCCAAGTCACTCAACTGTGGGGCATTCCAGACATGGATCTGATGGCTTCTCGTCAGAACTTCAAAGTTCCTTGCTACGGGTCCAGATCCAGGGATCCCAAGGCGGCTCTAGTGGATGCACTAGTAGCACCTTGGACCTTCAAACTAGCTTATGTGTTCCCGCCGTTTCCTCTCATCCCCAGGCTGGTAGCCAGGATCAATCAGGAGAGGGCGTCGGTGATCTTGATAGCTCCTGCGTGGCCACGCAGGACTTGGTATGCAGATCTGGTGAATATGTCATCGGCTCCACCCTGGAAGCTACCTTTGAGACGAGACCTTCTTGTTCAGGGTCCGTTCGAACATCCGAATCTGGTCTCACTCCAGCTGACTGCTTGGAGATTGAACGCTTGATCTTATCGAAGCGAGGGTTCTCAGATTCTGTTATCGATACTCTTGTTCAGGCCAGAAAGCCTGTAACTAGAAAGATTTACCACAAAATTTGGAAAAAATATATCTGTTGGTGTGAATCTAAAGGATTCTCTTGGGACAAGGTTAAGATTCCTAAGATTCTATCCTTCCTTCAAGAAGGATTGGAAAAAGGATTATCTGCAAGTTCCCTGAAGGGACAGATTTCTGCCTTGTCTGTGTTACTTCACAAAAAGCTGGCAGCTGTGCCAGATGTTCAAGCCTTTGTTCAGGCTCTGGTCAGAATCAAGCCTGTTTACAAACCTTTGACTCCTCCTTGGAGTCTCAACTTAGTTCTTTCAGTTCTTCAGGGGGTTCCGTTTGAACCCTTACATTCCGTTGATATTAAGTTATTATCTTGGAAAGTTTTGTTTTTGGTTGCAATTTCTTCTGCTCGAAGAGTTTCAGAATTATCTGCTCTGCAGTGTTCTCCTCCTTATCTGGTGTTCCATGCAGATAAGGTGGTCTTACGTACTAAACCTGGTTTTCTTCCAAAAGTTGTTTCTAACAAAAACATTAACCAGGAGATTATCGTACCTTCTCTGTGTCCGAAACCAGTTTCGAAGAAGGAACGTTTGTTGCACAATTTGGATGTTGTTCGCGCTCTAAAATTCTATTTAGATGCTACAAAGGATTTTAGACAAACATCTTCCTTGTTTGTTGTTTATTCCGGTAAAAGGAGAGGTCAAAAAGCAACTTCTACCTCTCTCTCTTTTTGGATTAAAAGCATCATCAGATTGGCTTACGAGACTGCCGGACGGCAGCCTCCCGAAAGAATCACAGCTCATTCCACTAGGGCTGTGGCTTCCACATGGGCCTTCAAGAACGAGGCTTCTGTTGATCAGATATGTAGGGCAGCGACTTGGTCTTCACTGCACACTTTTACCAAATTTTACAAGTTTGATACTTTTGCTTCTTCTGAGGCTATTTTTGGGAGAAAGGTTTTGCAAGCCGTGGTGCCTTCCATTTCGGTGACCTGATTTGCTCCCTCCCTTCACCTGTGTCCTAAAGCTTTGGTATTGGTTCCCACAAGTAAGGATGACGCCGTGGACCGGACACACCTATGTTGGAGAAAACAGAATTTATGTTTACCTGATAAATTACTTTCTCCAACGGTGTGTCCGGTCCACGGCCCGCCCTGGTTTTTTAATCAGGTCTGATATTTTATTTTCTTTAACTACAGTCACCACGGTATCATATGGTTTCTCCTATGCAAATATTCCTCCTTAACGTCGGTCGAATGACTGGGGTAGGCGGAGCCTAGGAGGGATCATGTGACCAGCTTTGCTGGGCTCTTTGCCATTTCCTGTTGGGGAAGAGAATATCCCACAAGTAAGGATGACGCCGTGGACCGGACACACCGTTGGAGAAAGTAATTTATCAGGTAAACATAAATTCTGTTTTTCGTTCCTTTCGCAATTTCAGGAACGGACCGGCTTCTAACTCTGCAGCCTCTAGACAAGAGGGTAAGGCTTCCCAGACTAAACCAGCTTGGAAACCAATGCAAGGCTGGAACAAGGGTAAACAGGCCAAGAAGCCTGCTGCTGCTACCAAAACAGCATGAAGGGGTAGCCCCCCGATCCGGGACCGGATCTAGTAGGGGGCAGACTCTCTCTCTCTTTGCTCAGGCTTGGGCAAGAGATGTTCTGGATCCCTGGGCACTAGAAATAGTCTCTCAGGGTTATCTTCTAGAATTCAAGGAACTACCCCCAAGGGGAAGGTTCCACATGTCTCGCTTATCTTCAAACCAAATAAAGAGACAGGCATTCTTACATTGTGTAGAAGACCTGTTAAAGATGGGAGTGATACACTCGGTTCCAGCTGTGGAACAAGGTCAGGGGTTTTACTCAAACCTGTTTGTAGTCCCCAAAAAAGAGGGAACTTTCAGACCAATTCTGGATTTAAAAATTCTAAACAAATTTCTCAGAGTTCCATCGTTCAAAATGGAAACCATTCGAACAATTTTACCTACAATCCAGGAGGGTCAATATATGACTACCGTGGATTTAAAGGATGCGTACCTACATATTCCTATCCACAAAGATCATCATCGGTTCCTACGGTTCGCCTTTCTGGACAAACATTATCAGTTCGTGGCTCTTCCATTCGGTTTAGCCACTGCTCCCAGAATTTTCACAAAGGTGCTAGGGTCCCTTCTGGCGGTTCTAAGACCGAGGGGCATTGCAGTGGCACCTTATCTAGACGACATTCTAATTCAAGCGTCTTCTCTTTCCAAGGCAAAGGCTCATACAGACATTGTTCTAGCCTTTCTCAGATCTCACGGGTGGAAGGTGAACGTAGAAAAGAGTTCCCTGTCTCCGTCAACAAGAGTTCCCTTTTTGGGAACAATAATAGATTCTTTAGAAATGAAGATCTTCCTGACAGAAGTCAGAAAGTCAAAGCTTCTAAACGCTTGTCAAGTTCTTCACTCTATTCTGCAGCCTTCCATAGCTCAGTGCATGGAAGTAGTAGGGTTGATGGTTGCAGCAATGGACATGGTTCCTTTTGCTCGAATTCATCTAAGACCATTACAACTGTGCATGCTCAATCAGTGGAATGGGGACTATGCAGACTTGTCTCCAAAGATTCAAGTAGACCAGATGACCAGAGACTCACTCTGTTGGTGGTGGACCCAGGATCACCTGTCTCAGGGAATGAGTTTCCGCAGACCAGAGTGGGTCATTGTCACGACCGACGCCAGTCTATTAGGCTGGGGCGCGGTCTGGGATTCCCTGAAAGCTCAGGGTCTATGGTCTCGGGAAGAGTCTCTTCTCCCGATAAACATCCTGGAACTGAGAGCGATATTCAATGCTCTCCGGGCTTGGCCTCAACTAGCGAAGGCCGGATTCATAAGATTCCAGTCAGACAACATGACGACTGTAGCTTACATCAACCATCAGGGAGGAACAAAGAGTTCCTTGGCGATGAGAGAGGTATCCAAGATCATCAAATGGGCGGAGGATCACTCCTGCCATCTATCTGCAATTCACATCCCAGGGGTAGACAACTGGGAGGCGGATTATCTGAGTCGTCAGACTTTCCATCCGGGGGAGTGGGAACTCCACCCGGAGGTATTTGCCCAGTTGACTCAATTATGGGGCATTCCAGACATGGATCTGATGGCGTCTCGTCAGAACTTCAAGGTTCCTTGCTACGGGTCCAGATCCAGGGATCCCAAGGCGACTCTAGTGGATGCATTAGTGGCGCCTTGGTCGTTCAACCTAGCTTATGTGTTTCCACCGTTCCCTCTCCTTCCCAGGCTCGTAGCCAGGATCAAACAGGAGAAGGCCTCAGTGATTCTGATAGCTCCTGCGTGGCCACGCAGGACTTGGTATGCAGACCTGGTGAATATGTCATCGGCTCCACCATGGAAGCTACCTTTGAGACAGGATCTTCTAGTACAAGGTCCATTCGAACATCCAAATCTAGTCTTTCTGCAGCTGACTGCTTGGAAATTGAACGCTTGATTTTATCCAAGCGTGGGTTTTCAAATTCAATGATAAATACTCTGGTCCAAGCCAGAAAACCTGTGACTAGAAAGATTTACCATAAAATATGGAAAAAATATATCTGTTGGTGTGAATCCAAGGGATTCTCCTGGAGTAAGATTAAAATTCCTAAGATCCTCTCCTTTCTCCAAGAAGGTTTGGATAAGGGATTGTCAGCGAGTTCTCTAAAAGGACAGATTTCTGCTTTATCTGTCTTGTTACACAAACGACTGGCAGCTGTGCCAGATGTACAAGCTTTTGTACAGGCCTTGGTCAGAATCAAGCCTGTTTACAGACCCATGACTCCTCCTTGGAGTCTAAATTTAGTTCTTTCAGTTCTTCAAGGGGTTCCGTTTGAACCTTTGTATTCCATAGATATCAAGTTACTATCTTGGAAAGTTCTGTTTTTGGTTGCTATTTCTTCTGCTAGAAGAGTTTCTGAATTATCTGCTTTGCAGTGTAATCCACCCTATCTGGTGTTCCATTCAGATAAGGTCGTTTTGCGTACTAAGCCCGTTTTTCTTCTGAAAGTTGTTTCCAACAGGAATATTAACCAGGAAATAGTTGTTCCTTCTCTGTGTCCGAATCCAGTTTCAAAGAAGGAACGTTTGTTGCACAATTTAGATGTAGTTCGTGCTTTAAAGTTCTATTTAGAAGCAACTAAGGATTTTAGACAAACCTCATCTTTGTTTGTCGTTTACTCTGGTAAGAGGAGAGGACAAAAAGCTACTGCTACCTCTTTCTTTCTGGCTGAAAAGCATTATCCGATTGACTTATGAGACTGCCGGACGGCAGCCTCCTGAACGAATCACAGCTCACTCCACTAGGGCTGTGGCTTCCACATGGGCCTTCAAGAACGAGGCTTCTGTTGATCAGATATGTAAGGCAGCGACTTGGTCTTCTCTGCACACTTTTGCCAAATTTTACAAATTTGATACTTTTGCTTCTTCGGAGGCTGTTTTTGGGAGAAAGGTTTTGCAAGCCGTGGTGCCTTCCGTTTTTAGGTAACCTGATTTGCTCCCTCCCTTCATCCGTGTCCTAAAGCTTTGGTATTGGTTCCCACAAGTAATGGATGACGCCGTGGACCGGACACACCAATGTTGGAGAAAACAGAATTTATGCTTACCTGATAAATTACTTTCTCCAACGGTGTGTCCGGTCCACGGCCCGCCCTGGTTTTTTAATCAGGTTTGAAAAATTTCTTTCTCTATACACTACAGTCACCACGGCACCCTATAGTTTCTCCTTTTTTTTCTCCTAACCGTCGGTCGAATGACTGGGGGGCGGAGCCTGAGGAGGGGCTATATGGACAGCTTTTGCTGTGCTCTTTGCCATTTCCTGTTGGGGAAGAGAATATTCCCACAAGTAATGGATGACGCCGTGGACCGGACACACCGCTGGAGAAAGTAATTTATCAGGTAAGCATAAATTCTGTTTTCTTCTGATGGAAAGAGTCCACAGCTCCCCACCTGTATTTTTTATGTGGGGCGTCGTTATTTATTCTTCTGGCACCTTTCACCCTGATATTTCGTCTGTTTCTTGTTCCTCTGCAGAATGACTGGGGGGTGAGGGGAGTAGGAGGAGTATTTAAGTATTTGGCCTGTGTCTTTGCCTCCTCCTGGTGGCCAGGTTCTTATTTCCCAAAATTAATGAATGCAGCTGTGGACTCTTTCTATCAGAAGAAAAGGAAATTATCAGGTAAGCATATTTTTTTTTCTTTTCTGGAGCTTTAATGGGGAGTGGTTGAAGTAGAAGATGAATTGAAACATGGTCTGAGATTATTTGTCCTATGGATGGGAGATGTATCTGAGGTGTTATCACAGCAGAAGTTAAAAAATAGGCAATTCTTTACAAAGTGCTATACGTTTTGGAGAGACAAGTTAATCTCTCTTAACCAGGTTTTGCACCCTCCAAATATCTACTAGATCCAGAGTTTCCTTAAAGGACTTGATCAGAGTCACTTCTCTAGTGTATCTAGCTATGTGTTTCTTTGAGGTGCTGGACATAGCAGGATCTTTAAACCTATCCAGGGGTAATGCTTGTGCCAAATTAAAATCACCCCCCTATAATTATGGGGGGCAGTGTGATTAGTTTTGCTATTAGTGTTGCCCAAAAAGTGGGACAGTGTTCATTAGGGGCATATACGTTGCAGATGGTATAAGTGGAGGTGTTGACATGTAGTAGGGCTATGATGAATCTACCTTTCTGATCTGCCTCAACCCGTGAAAAGGATATTGAGAGGCACTTTCTCGCCAAAATGGCAACCCCTCTAATTTCTGCCTTCAGTAGGAGAATATAATATCTGACCCACCCACCGGGATTTAAACTTTTCATGTTCCTCCGCAGTCAACTTAGTTTCCTGAAGCAGCACTAAATCTGTATGTAGTGTTTTTAAGTGTTGTAAGATCATACTTCACTTGCCAGGAGATGTTATACCCCGTACGTTCCAGGAGTTTACCTTAAGGTGTAAAGCCATAATATATTAATAGTGTTGTGCTGAATTGTATGGCGCTAGCAGTAGTGGTAGAAAATATTGTAATGGGAATCTTCAGGGTATCAGATTTACTGAAATTATCTAAATAAGGAACTTGTATTTGATAGTTAATATCCTCTCTGTTTGCAAATATCCGCCTATCAATTCTCAGTGTTTCCAAGTGTATAGTTTTGGGGGAGATAAAGGCCACACAGTATGGGATATCATTGGGCTTAAAAAATGGATAGGGTGGGGAAAGGAACGTACTGTTAGATGATATAGGAGGATGGCATTCCCGTATTCGAGATCTGTGGAGGGCGAAACCGCAGGCATCCAGGGCAATGAATTGAAGTGAGAAAGTTATAATGAACCATAACAAGATAATACAATCACTGTAAGGCACTAACATCTGGATAGTAGCTTCACATCTCAACAGGAAAAGAAAATCCACAAATCCAGATGAGTACAAACAATGAAATTGACTATAGAAGCACAAGGAAAGGTTATTTTTGGAGGGTGTAGTCTGTAGTTGTATGGAGATGGATATTTTTGTGTTTCTTTAAAACCGGTATATAAAGAGTATTTAGGATAAGAGAAGGCAGTGTGGTAAGCATCATTATATATCTGCCTCCAAAATGAAAGGTCAGTATCTTAATTGTCTCAAATAAGAGAGAGGATTTAGTGCAAAAATTGAAAGTTAGATTGAATTGGGTGTCTAAATAATAGAAACCGCATAACTGCGACCCACTATAGATACAATAACAGGTAACTAATGGACTACTTTGTAGATTAAGTGTAAACGTTGAGAAACAAAGGCTTATATGCCTTGTGAAACCTGGCGCTGTGAGTAATATAAGAAAGCGCCAGATCCTCAAAAAACAATAGCTTATAGAGCCTAAATAACAAAATAATTGTGTTGTGCGTGCACTGTTAAACAAACTTAGGTCAATAAAATTTAACATATAACTGAGACTTAGAGAAGTCTCTCGACAGCAGCATTTTGCGTTGTGCTGTGAAGTATATATACCTCTTGATAAAAGAGGCATCAAAAGTATCACCACATGTATAAAAAAAACCAAAACATATACATTGCGTGGCAAAACATAGTCAAGTGATACAGATAGTCCTTTTTTGGTAGGAAAAAAGCTTTCAGTTCCTGGAGTAAAGAACTAAGGTCCCCTGGAGACCTGCTTCCATCTTCCATTTGTGAAGGATTTGCCATATGAATTTCAGCATTAAGTTTTAGCTTCTTATCTTGTGCTCTAGATCTGTGAGTCATGGCATCTTTTTTAGGCGGAGACAGCCTTAGGACATATTTGTTAACTTTCATAGAGCAAAGAAAGAAAAGATTTGTGTTTGGTTGTTATCTCTCTCTTTGGCTGCCATACTGCATCTAGATCATTAGGTGGTTCTGATGGCTCATACAAAATCTTGATAATGAAAACAGTCTCAACATGAGCACATGGAGGAAAACAGGCAATGTAATAAATCCTGTAAAAGATTGGGAGTGTGAGCTAGAAAGTTTTTTTATGTAAAAAATATGTAGCAGGGATTACTGATCTCACTTATTTCACCCTGCAAAGCCACAGCCCAGGACTAATACAAACTCTGTGCCATCCGCGCCAAGCAGCTATCTTTATTATGACAAGGGATTAAGTAGCCGGTTGTTTTTGGCACAATACTAGCGTATATGTGAGCAAACAGGTAAGGTAGGTTGTGCTATGTTAAGCCAGGTTTGGCTGTTTTTGGGCAAATAAACCAAATGTTAATAACACCCAGCTATGATCTGTGCAGGTGCAGTCAAAGATGTGTTGCATAAGCAGGAGTCTACTTAATATAGGAAGGGTAGTACCTGTGATACAGTAGGTAGTTTCTTTTAACCCTCTCCCCGACTCCTCCAAAACGTGTCACAGATAGATATTGGATACCAGTATGCCTCTTGTGAGACTGTTTAAAGATATAGGGACTGTTGCTGTGATGCTATGTTCTAGCATGGCATCCGTTTTACCCCTACAGCACTTATCCCCTTAGATGCTGTGGCCAAAAATAGTAGCTGTGGCTCCTTTTAAATGTCCCCTCCTCTCGCCCAGTAGTGTCGTTGTGCCACTTTGTAATCTCAGGCGAGATACGGGCCATGAGTGAGCTTGTCGAAGTCTCTTGTCCAAGATGGCGTCTTTTCGCACCTCTGCCGTTTGCCTGCATTGCGTGATTCGGCTAGAATGAACTGACAGTTAAGTCCACTTTTATCTAGCAAGATAGGAGTACGGGGGCGACCAGAAAAGTAACCTTTGTGGGAAATATTGGTGAGAAGTTGCGGAACTCCATTCTGTTGCTGCTCTCCAGTCGCCCCGCACACCAAAAGCCGCTACTAATGATTTTAGACAAACTTCTTCCTTGTTTGTTGCCTATTCTAGGAAAGGTAAGGGTCAGAGGGTCTCTTAGACTTCCTTGTCCTTTTGGTTGAGGAGTGTTATCCGTTTAACTTATGAAACAGCGGGACATAAACCTCCTCGGAGAATTACGGCTCATTCTACTAGAGCAGTGGCTTCCTCTTGGGTCTTTAAAGGGACAGTCTACACCAGAATTTTTATTGTTTTAAAAGATAGATACTCCCTTTATTACCAATTCCCCAGTTTTGCATAAACAACACAGTTATAATAATATACTTTTAACCTCTGTGATTATCTTGTATCTAAGCCTCTGCAAACTGCCCCTTTATTTCAGTTCTTTTGACAGACTTGCAGTCTAGCCAATCAGTGCCTTCTCCCAGATAACTTCACGAGTACAGTGTTATCTATATGAAATACTGTACGTGAACTAACACCCTCTAGTGGTGAAAAACTGTTAAAATGCATTCTGAAAAGAGGTGGCCTTCAAGGTCTAAGAAATTAGCATATGAACCTCCTAGGTTAAGCATTCAACTAAGAATACCAAGAGAACAAAACAAAATTGGTGATAAAAGTAAATTGCAAAATTGTTTAAAATTACATGCTCTATCTGAATCATGAAAGTTTATTTTGGCCTAGACTATCCCTTTAAGAATGAGGCCTTTATGGATCAGATTTGTAAGGCAGCTACCTGGTCCTCCTTACATACTTTTTCCAAATTTTACAAGTTTGATGTTTTTGCTTCAGCTGAAGCAGCCTTCGGGGGAGAGGTTTTGCAGGCTGTGGTGCCCTCAGTTTAGGGTCTGCCTCTCTTTTTGTCCCTCCCGTTATCATTCAGTGTCCTCTAGAGCTTCGGTATAAGTTTCCCAACAGTAAGGAATGAAGCCATGGACTCTCCTTATATTAAGAAGGAAAACATAAATTATGCTTACCAGATAATTAAATTTCCTTCTGTATAAGGAGAGTCCACGGCCCCCGTCCGTGTTCTCCGATGGGTGGCCCCCTAAATTATATTTTCTTCTGGCACCTTTTATACTGTGATATTTCTCCTACTGTTCCTTGTTCCCTCGGCAGAATGACTGGGGGATAGGGGAAGTGGGAGAGGTATTTAAGCCTTTGACTGGGATGTCTTTTCCTCCTCCTGGTGGCCAGGTTCAGTATTTCCCAACAGTAAGGAATGAAGCCATGGACTCTTCTTATACAGAAAGAAATGAAATTATCTGGTAAGCATAATTTATGTTTTTTTCCCTGTAATGTTCCAGCTTATCCGGCGAGTTTAGTGGTGAAATCAGAGAAGGAAGAGCCTGACACTGAGGATCATGTGGCCACTATAAAGACTGAAATAGATACATTTACTGCTGACAGTGAGTATTTTGTAATCTTGTTCTGATTTTTAATGAGGGGTCCTCTAGGCACTTATAATAGGCCATCAAAAGGCATAGAAACTCCCAAGACCCAGAATTTTAAATCCCAGAAGCCGTCTTTTTAGAATGAAGTCATAAAGCTCCAATGTATGTTTAAAAGTCAGCTGATCACTTTGGTAATAGGGATCACCTGGTATGAATAAATGTTCATTTATTTAAGTTGATCTACACATACGGGCTCCCATGATCGTCAAAGTTTTGTACATATACCCAAAGGCCTATATTTATGAGGATAACCCCTTCTTTGTATTGTAGAGTGCTGGAAAAAAAATAAACACACACACTAAATTTTACAACTTTTTATGTAGGTTTATCACATGTCATGATACATTCATAAAATACGGAATCGTTTGGATCTATTGGGTCTGCGGGGGAAACTCCCCCAGTATTATTGTGTGTGGGCTTCTCTCTGAAATGACCTATAGTAGGGTTTGTAATGTAAACAGCATCTAAAGACTCTAAAACAGCTCAGCACATGGGTAGTAAATAGCTCTGCTGCTAAAGGGTTAAGTACACATTGACCCTTGACGTGAGAAAGTTTCAAAACAGGTATAACCAGGTAAAGACAGACAAAAAAGAAGACCTAAAGACTATGACACCATCAGGAATTTACTTTTATACCATCACTTGGTATATTTTCACTCTTTTTGTTGCCACATTGTTTTTTTTGTTGTTTTTTTTTTTTTATTTCTTCTTGGCAGATTTTACAGTGGTTGTAACAGAGAGCTCCGAGGTAAAGTCAGAAGAAGAAGAGCCACATACAAGCGATCATGTAACTCATACAAATTCAATTCACAGTGAGAATCTTATTTTTATTGTCGTTCTTTTCTTCCTGTCTTGCTCAGACTCCCTCCTTTTCCCTTCTCTCGTATCCCCATTTTGTCTCTCATTTCCAGTGTTTCTCCTAATGTTCTCATAGAATTGTCCCATCTCATTGGGCTGGTTACTTTGTCATCTTCAGCAGCACTTTTACCCCATAATCTCCCAAACTGTCCGATCTTGTCTAACCATTGTTCCCATCTCTTACTAATCTATTGCTGATCTGTGATTTATATTTCCAACCTAAGTGATGGTCACTCCTGCAGCAACCAGGCACCTACACCCTCATGAGTTTGTCTGTTAAGACTTCATCTCTTTTTATGAGGTTAAGGAGAGCACGGTCATTTCGACCCTACAAACATAAATATTAAAATAAAATGAAGACTCTCTAATTTCAATCTCTCCCTACTTGAAGCACTTTACCTGTCATAAGTCAGACAATATAACACAGTTTGGATCTGTTTGTCACTACTATTTATAAAAAAATATGCTGAGATCAGTCGCTAAATGCTCTGATGGGTTCACAGAATCCATAACTTGGCATAATTACCATAATATAAAATTATATAATAAAGTCTTTAGCCTCTTCCTCTTCCACAATAAATATTCAATTATCTACCTGGTTTAGTTGTCCTGTTTCCACATATATTGAGTGTGATGGTGTAGGGAGTTAGAAAACCTTGGTCATTTGAAATTGTCCCAATCTTAAATGCAAGAAAAAAAAAACCTTTATATAATTTGTAGTTTGCCAGGCTTAAAACAAATACTTGTAAGGGATTGGAAACCATTAAAAAAAGTAAAATAAAAACAAAAGCTACCTGAATATTACGATTTTGCACATTGGACTTGCATAGATTTGAATGTTGTGGTTTCTTTTTGTGATACTCGTTAATGATTGAAATAACTGGGTCTACCATGAGTAGCCATGTTTGATTAGAGCTGGTCTTGATCTTAAACCGACTGGCTAATAGATCGAGCAAGGCTGGTGCAATGTGATGATGTGACATAAGAATTGTATCTATTATATCAATATTACAGTAGGATATGACAAGATGATCCCCTATTGGCTGCAATACATGGTGGGCTTTTATTCTTTGTCTATAGGTTTTCCTGTGGTTCTACCAGAGAGTTTAGAGGTGAAGTCAGAACCAAAAGAGCCAGATACTAAGGATCATGTGACCAAAACAAATCATGTGACTGATAAACCCACAGATAATGGTGAGAATCGTATACTTTTATTCATGAACTCTAATGTTATCTTAGCAAAACTTTCTGTTTAAATCGTATTTGCTGATTCTCCAATGAAAACAAAATTACTAAAATATTGTCACCTCTGAAGTGTAGTCTCTGAGATAGACCTTATTTTAGATTGTTTCCCTTCTGCAACATATAAAACAGCAGATGTCGGTTACTCACCCCCAGACCTCTATTCACTGCTCTCTCCTTACTCCCTGAGATCTCAGCTGACATCAGTTACTCACCCCCAGACATTTATTCACTGCTCTCTCCTGACTCCCTGAGATCTCAGCTGATGTCAGTTACTCACCCCCAGACCTCTATTCACTGCTCTCTCCTTACTCCCTGAGATCTCAGCTGACATCAGTTACTCACCCCCAGACATTTATTCACTGCTCTCTCCTGACTCCCTGAGATCTCAGCTGATGTCAGTTACTCACCCCCAGACCTCTATTCACTGCTCTACATGGGAAATTGTTTCTTTGTCGTTTATTTTTGTATTTGAAGTAGCTAGTTTGCACATTAGAACCAGTACATGCCCATGACAATGGGCTGAGCCTTCAAGTAAACAGGCCTGCTAACCTTATCTATCACCTAGATTACAAGTTTTGCATTAGAGGCTGTGCGGTGCTAACGAGCAGTTTTCACTCACCGCTCACTTACCTACAGCGCTGGTATTACGAGTTTTTACAAACCCGTTGTTAAAAGGCAAGAAGTGAGCGTAGAGCAAAATTTTGCTCATTACTGCACTCCAATACCAGCACTGTTTAAGTTGGCGGTGAGCTGGTGTAACGTGCTCATGCACGATTTCCCTATAGGAATCAACGGAGAGAGCCGGCTGAAAAAAAGTCTAACACCTGCAAAAAAGCAGCGTAAAGCTCCCTAACGCAGCCCCATTGATTGCTATGGGGAAATAAGTTATGTCTACACCCAACACCCTAACATGAACCCAGAGTCTAAACACCCCTAATCTTACACTTATTAACCCCTAATGGGCCGCCCCCGACATCACCGACACCTACATTATATTATTAACCCCTAATCTGCCGCTCCGGACACCGCCGCCACCTACATTATAGTTAACCCCTAATCTGCTGCCCCCAACATCGCAAACACCTACATTATATTTATTAACCCCTAATCTGCCGTCCCCAACGTCGCCGCCACTATTCTAAATTTATTAACCCCTAAACCTAAGTCTAACCCTAACACCCCCTAACTTTAAATATAATTTAAATAAATCTAAATAAATATTCCGATCATTAACTAAATTATTCTTATTTAAAAGCATACTTACTTGTAAAATAAACCCTAAACTAGCTACAATATAACTAATAGTTACATTGTAGCTAGCTTTGGATTTATTTTTTATTTTACAGGCAAGTTTGTATTTATTTTAACTAGGTAATAACTATTTAATAACTATACTAACTATTTAATAACTACCTAGCTAAAATAAATACAAAAGTACCTGTAAAATAAAATCTAACCTAAGTTACACTAACACCTAACACTACACTATAATTAAATAAATTAACTAAATGAAATACAATTACCTAAATTAAATTAGCTAAAGTACAAAAAACCCCACTAAATTACAGAAAATAATAAACAAATTACAGAAATTTAAACTAATTACACCTAATCTAATAGCCCTATTAAAATAAAAAAAGCCCCCCTCAAAATAAAAAAAACCCTAGCCTAAACTACCAATAGCCCTTAAAAGGGCCTTTTGCGGGGCATTGCCCCAAAGTAATCAGCTCTTTTACCTGTAAAAAATAAATAAAATACAAACAACCCCACACAACCAACCCCCCAAATAAAATACTAGCTAAAAAAAAACTAAGCTCCCCATTGCCCTGAAAAGGGCATTTGGATGGGCATTGCCCTTAAAAGGGCAGTTAGCTCTTTTGCCGCCCAAACCCTAATCTAAAAAATAAAACCCACCCAATACACCCTTAAAAAAAACCTAACACTAACCCCCTGAAGATCGACTTACCAGTAGACGTCTTCATCCAAGCCGTGCAAAGTGGTCCTCCAGACGGGCAGAAGTCTTCATCCAGACGGCATCTTCTATCTTCATCCTTCCGGCGCGGAGCCGGGTCCATCTTCAAGACATCCGACGCGGAGCATCCTCTTCATCAGACGATTAAAATAGAATGAAGGTACCTTTAAGTGACGTCATCCAAGATGGTGTCCCTTATATTCCGATTGGTTGATAGAATTCTATCAGCCAATCGGAATTAAGGTAGAAAAAATCCTATTGGCTGATGCAATCAGCCAATAGGATTAAAGTTCAATCCTATTGGCTGATTTAATCAGCCAATAGGATTGAGCTCGGATTCTATTGGCTGTTCCAATCAGGCTGTTCCAATCGGAATCTAAGGGACGCCATCTTGGATGACTTCACTTAAAGGTACCTTCATTCTGTTTTAGTCGTCTGATGAAGAGGATGCTCCGCGTCGGATGTCTTGAAGATGGACCCGCTCCGCGCCGGAATGATGAAGATAGAAGATGCCGTCTGGATGAAGACTTCTGCCCGTCTGGAGGACCACTTCGCCCGGCTTGGATGAAGACGTCTACCGGTAAGTCGATCTTTAGGGGGTAAGTGTAAGGTTTTTTTTAAGGGTGTATTAGGTGGGTTTTATTTTTTAGATTAGGGTTTGGGCGGCAAAAGAGCTAACTGCCCTTTCTTCTATAAGGTACGACGATATATAGCTCCTCCCTTAGCTCCACCCCCAGTCATTCTCTTTGCCTATTCTAAGTACTAGGAAGGGTAAAGTGAAAGAGGCGATAAAATATTAGTTTTTTTATTTCTTCAAGCAAGAGTTTTTTATTTTAAATGGTACCGGTGTGTACTATTTACTCTCAGGCAGCAGATGGATGAAGACTTCTGCCTGGAGGCTGATGATCTTGGCATTTGTCACTAAGATCCAGAGCAGTTCCTACAGAATGGCTGAGGAGTACAAGAAACTTCAGTGTGAGGAACCCTTTCATGCTATAAGCAGTGAGGTATGTTCAGTCATTTTATTCTGGAGAGACTGTAGTATTTCAGAATTGGCTGACAGTATCCCCATGAGGGAGAGGGTAAGCAGTAATCCTAAAAGATATAGAGGGGTATTACTAAGCTTGCATAAAGGGCTAATAAAAAATGGTTGACACTGAGTTTGAATGTGTGCTCTGGTGCGGTTCCTTTAGGCTGTAAAAACATTGAGTGAGATGGGCGGGGCCTATTTTCGTGCCTCAGTTGCGCAGTTGTAATTGCAGAGCAAGCAGCTAGCTCCAACTCCGGTGGGCCCTTGTGGAGGTTTTGGGCCAAATCGAAGCTTTAACTCCATTTTTCCAACCCCTGAGTGCATGGGGTGTTTTTGTCCGGATTTAGGCCTTATTAACGATCCGGTTTTGCACAGTAAAGGGTTAACTGTTCCTTTCTTTGTGGGGCAATCTCAGCTGCATTATTTGTATATCATATCAAAAAATTGAAAGGATTGGTGTATTTTAAAGCAGTTTTGCAGAACGTGTATGCTTTTTTTTCTCTTAAAGGCGCAGTACCGTTTTTTAAGATTATTTTTTTCACTAAATAAAGTGTTTTCAAGGTTTTTTGTGGTCATTACTAGCCTGTTCAACATGTCTGACATTGAGGAAAGCCAATGTTCAATGTGTTTAGAAGCCATTGTGGAACCCCCACTTAAAATGTGTCCCTCATTCACTGAAAGGGCAATAAATTGCAAAGAACATGTTTTAGCTAATAAAAGTATGTTGCAGGATTATTCTCAGTCGGAAGGGAATCGGGTTATGCCATCTAATTCTCCCCAAGTGTCACAACCATTAACGCCCGCACAAGCGACGCCAAGTACTTCTAGTGCGTCTAATTCTTTCACCCTGCAAGATATGGCCGCAGTTATGAATACTACCCTCACAGAGGTTTTATCTAAGCTGCCTGGGTTGCAGGGGAAGCGCAGTAGGTCTGGTGTGAGAGTAAATGCTGAGCCCTCTGACGCTTTATTAGCCATATCCGATGTACCCTCACAATGTTCTGAGTTGGGGGTGAGGGATTTGCTGTCTGAGGGAGAGATTTCTGATTCAGGAAAGATGTTCCCTCAGACAGACTCAGATATGACGCCTTTTAAATTTAAACTAGAACACCTCCGCTTATTACTAAGGGAGGTTTTAGCGACTCTGGATGATTGTGACCCTATTTTAGTTCCAGAGAAATTGTGTAAAATGGACAGATATCTAGAGGTTCCTGCCTACACTGATGTTTTTCCGGTCCCTAAGAGGATTTCGGACATTGTTACTAAGGAGAGGGATAGACCAGGTATTCCGTTCTCGCCCCCTCCTACTTTTAAGAAAATGTTTCCCATATCAGACACCATGCGGGACTCATGGCAGACGGTCCCTAAGGTGGAGGGAGCTATTTCTACCCTGGCTAAGCGTACAACTATACCTATTGAGGACAGTTGTGCTTTCAAAGATCCTATGGATAAAAAATTAGAGGGTCTCCTAAAGAAAATATTTATTCATCAGGGTTTTCTTCTGCAACCTATAGCGTGCATTGTTCCTGTAACTACTGCAGCTGCTTTTTGGTTCGAGGCTCTGGAGGAGGCTCTTCAGGTTGAGACCCCATTGGATGATATTCTGGATAGAATTAGGGCTCTCAAGCTAGCTAATTCTTTCATTACAGATGCCGCTTTTGAACTGGCTAAATTAGCGGCAAAAAATTCAGGTTTTGCCATTTTAGCCCGTAGAGCATTATGGCTTAAGTCCTGGTCTGCTGATGTGTCATCAAAAACTAAGCTTTTAGCCATCCCTTTCAAAGGTAAGACCCTATTCGGGCCTGAACTGAAAGAGATCATTTCAGACATCACTGGAGGAAAAGGCCATGCCCTTCCTCGGGATAAGACAAATAAGAAGAGGACCAAACAAAATAATTTTCATTCCTTTCGAAACTTCAAAGGTGGTCCCTCTACCTCTTCCCCTGCTGCAAAACAAGAGGGGAATTTTGCTCAATCCAAGCCGGTCTGGAGACCTAACCAGACTAGGAACAAAGGTAAACAGGCCAAGAAGCCTGCTGCTGCCACCAAGACAGCATGAAGGGGTAGCCCCTGATCCGGGACCGGATCTAGTAGGGGGCAGACTTTCTCTCTTTGCTCAGGCTTGGGCAAGAGACGTTCAGGACTCCTGGGCGTTAGAAATCGTAACCCAGGGGTATCTTCTAGATTTCAAAGATTCTCCTCCAACGGGGAGATTCCATCTTTCTCAATTGTCTGTAAACCAGACAAAAAGAGAGGCGTTCTTACCATGGGAGTGATCTGCCCAGTTCCGAAAACAGAACAGGGACAGGTGTTTTACTCCAATCTGTTTGTGGTTCCCAAGAAAGAGGGAACCTTCAGACCAATTTTAGATCTCAAGATCCTAAACAAATTCCTCAGAGTCCCATCCTTCAAGATGGAGACCATTCGGACTATTTTACCAATGATCCAGGAAGGTCAATATATGACCACCGTGGACTTAAAGGATGCGTATCTACACATCCCTATCCACAAAGATCATCACCAGTTCCTCAGGTTCGCCTTCCTGGACAAGCATTACCAGTTTGTGGCTCTTCCCTTTGGGTTGGCCACAGCTCCCAGAATTTTCACAAAAGTGCTAGGGTCCCTTTTGGCGGTTCTAAGGCCGCGGGGCATAGCAGTGGCGCCTTATCTGGACGATATCTTAATTCAGGCGTCAACTTACCAACTAGCCAAATCTCACACGGACATCGTGTTGGCTTTTCTAAGATCTCACGGGTGGAAGGTGAACGTAAAAAAGAGTTCACTTATCCCTCTCACAAGAGTCCATTCCTGGGAACTCTGATAGATTCGGTGGACATGAAAATTTTTCTGACAGAGGTCAGGAAATCAAAGATTTTATCCACCTGACTAGATCTTCATTCCATTCCTCGGCCGTCAGTGGCTCAGTGTATGGAGGTAATCGGACTAATGGTAGCGGCAATGGACATAGTTCCGTTTGCTCGCTTGCATCTCAGACCACTGCAACTATGCATGCTCAGACAGTGGAATGGGGATTATGCAGATTTATCTCCTCAGATAAATCTGGATCAAGAGACCAGAGACTCTCTTCTTTGGTGGTTGTCACAGGATCATCTGTCCCAGGGAATGTGTTTCCGCAGGCCAGCATGGGTCATAGTGACGACGGACGCCAGCCTATTGGGCTGGGGTGCAGTCTGGAATTCCCTGAAAGCACAGGGTGTGTGGACTCAGGAGGAGGCTCTGCTACCGATCAATATTCTAGAACTGAGAGCGATATTCAACGTGCTTCAGGCGTGGCCTCAGCTGGCTTCGGCCAGATTCATAAGATTCCAGTCGGACAATATCACGAATGTAGCATATATCAATCATCAGGGGGGAACAAAGAGTTCTCTAGCGATGATAGGTTACCAAAATAATTTGATGGGCAGAGACTCACTCTTGCCATCTATCAGCAATCTATATCCCAGGAGTGGAGAACTGGGAAGCGGATTTTCTAAGTCGTCAGACTTTTCATCCGGGGGGGGAGTGGGAACTCCATCCGGAGGTGTTTGCACAATTGATTCATCAATGGGGCACACCGGAATTGGATCTGATGGCGTCTCGTCAGAACGCCAAACTTCCTTGTTACGGGTCCAGATCAAGGGATCCTCAAGCAGTACTGATAGATGCTCTAGCAGTACCCTGGTTGTTCAACCTGGCTTATGTGTTTCCACCATTTCCTCTCCTTCCTCGTTTAATTGCCAGAATCAAACAGGAGAGAGCTTCAGTGATTTTGATAGCACCTGCATGGCCACGCAGGACTTGGTATGCAGACCTGGTGGAGATGTCATCTCTTCCACCATGGACTCTGCCACTGAGACAGGACCTTCTGATTCAAGGTCCGTTCCAGCATCCAAATCTAGTTTCTCTGCGGCTGACTGCCTGGAGATTGAACGCTTGATTTTATCTGATTCTCTGAGTCGGTCATAGATACCTTGATTCAGGCTCGAAAGCCTGTCACTAGGAAAATTTATCAGAAGATATGGCGTAAATATCTTTATTGGTGCGAATCCAAAGGCTACTCATGGAGTAAGATCAGGATTCCTAGGATTTTGTCCTTTCTCCAAGAAGGATTGGAGAAGGGGCTATCAGCTAGTTCCTTAAAGGGACAGATATCTGCTTTGTCAATTTTACTACACAAGCGTCTGGCAGATGTTCTAGACGTTCAGTCGTTCTGTCAGGCTTTAGTTAGAATCAAGCCTGTGTTTAAACCTGTTGCTCTGCCATGGAGTTTGAATTTAGTTCTTAGTTCTTCAAGGGGTTCTGTTTGAACCTATGCATTCCATAGATATTAAGCTTCTATCTTGGAAAGTTCTGTTTTTAGTTGCTATCTCTTCGGCTCGAAGAGTTTCTGAACTATCTGCAATGCGACTTACCTTATCTTGTTTTCCATGCTAAGGTGGTTTTGCGTACCAAACCTGGATTCCTTCCTAAGGTTGTTACTAATAAGAATATTAATCAGGAGATTATTGTTCCTTCTCTGTGTCCTAATCCTTCCTCTAAGAAGGAGCGTCTGTTGCACAACTTGGTTCGTGCTTTGAAGTTTTACTGGCAAGCGACCAAAGATTTCCGTCAAACATCTTCTTTGTTTGTTGTCTATTCTGGAAAACGTAGAGGTCAAAAAGCTACGGCTACCTCTTTTTTTTTTTTTTTTTTTGGCTGAAAAGCATCATCCGTTTGGCATACGAGACTGCTGGACAGCAGCCTCCTGAAAGAATTACAGCTCACTCTACTAGAGCGGTGGCTTCCACATGGGCTTTTAAAAATTATGCTTCTGTTGAACAGATTTGTAAGGCTGCGACTTGGTCTTCGCTTCATACCTTTTCCAAATTTTACAAATGTGATACTTTTGCTTCTTCAAAAGCTATTTTTGGGAGAAAAGTTCTTCAAGCAGTGGTGCCTTCTGTTTAGCCACCTGTCTTGTCCCTCCTGTTCATCCGTGTCCTGTAGCTTTGGTATTGTATCCCACAAGTAAAGGATGAATCCGTGGACTCTTCGTACCTTTATAGAAGAAAAGTAAATTTATGCTTACCTGATAAATTAATTTCTTCTATGGTACGATGAGTCCATGGCCCGCCCTGTCATTTTAAGACAGATTATATTTTTTTATTTTAAACTTCAGTCACCTCTGCACCTTTTAGTTTCTCCTTTTTCTTCCTGTACCTTCGGTCGAATGACTGGGGGGTGGAGCTAAGGGAGGAGCTATATAGACAGCTCTGCTGTGGTGCTCTTTGCCACTTCCTGATAGCAGGAGGATAATATCCCACAAGTAAAGGTTGAATCCGTGGACTCGTCGTACCATAGAAGAAATTAATTTATCAGGTAAGCATACTTTTACAATTTACTTTTTAAGGGCAATGCCCATCCAAATGCCCTTAACATGGCAATGGGGAGCTTAGTTTTTTTTTAGCTAGTATTTTATTTGGGGGGTTGGTTGTGTGGGTGGTGGGTTTTACTGTTGGGGGGGTTGTTTGTATTTTTTTTTACAGTTAAAAGAGCTGATTACTTTGGCAATGCCCCGAAAAGGCCCTTTTAAGGGCTCTTGGTAGTTTAGTTTAGGCTAGAATTTTTTTTATTTTGGGGGGCCTTTTATTATTTTAATAGGGCTATTAGATTAGGTGTAATTAGTTTAAATTTCTGTAATTTGTTTATTATTTTCTGTAATTTAGTGTTTTGTTTTTTTGTACTTTAATTTAGGCAATTGTATTTAATTTATTTAATTATAGTGTAGTGTTAGGTGTTAGTGTAACTTAGGTTAGGTTTTATTTTACAGGTAAATTTGTATTTATTTTAGCTAGGTAGTTATTAAATAGTGAATAACTATTTATTAACTATTCTACCTAGTTAAAATAAATACAAACTTGCCTGTAAAATAAAAATAAATCCTAAGTTAGCTACAATGTAACTATTAGTTATATTGTAGCTATCTTAGGGTTTATTTTACAGGTAAGTATTTAGTTTTAAATAGGAATTTAGTTAATGATAGGAATATTTATTTAGATTTATTTAAATTATATTTAAGTTAGGGGGTGTTAGGTTTAGGGTTAGACTTAGGTTTAGGGGTTAATAACTTTAATATAGTGGCGGCGACGTTGGGGGCGGCAGATTAGGGGTTCATAAATGTAGGTAAGTGGCGGTGATGTTAGGGCCGGCAGATTAGGGGTTAATACTATTTAACTAATGTTTGCGAGGCGGGAGTGCAGCGGTTTAGGAGTTAATATGTTTATTATAGTGTCGGCGGCAGATTAGGAGTTAATAAGTGTAGGTAGGTGGCGGCGACATTAGTGACTGCAGATTAGGGGTTAATAAATATAATGTAGGTGTCGGCGATGTTGGGGCAGCAGATTAGGGGTTAATAGTTTTATTTTAGTATTTGCGATGCGGGAGGGCCTCGGTTTAGGGGTTAATAGGTAGTTTATGGGTGTTAGTGTACTTTTTAGCACTTTAGTTATGAGTTTTATGCTATGGCGTTGTACCATAAAACTCTTAACTACTGACTTTTAAATGTGTTAGGACTCTTGACTGGGTAGGGTGTACCGCTCACTTTTTGGCCTTCCAGGACAGACTCATAATACCAGCACTATGGAAGTCCCATAGAAAAAAGACTTTACAAGGTTTACGTAAGTCGTTTTGCTGTAAGGCCAAAGAAGTGTGCGGTGCCCCTAATCCTTCAAGACTCGTAATACCAGTGGGCGTAAAAAAGCAGCGTTAGGACCTCTTAACGCTGCTTTTTTACCCTAACGCACAACTCGTAATCTAGCCGTAAGTCAGGTAATGAAATGCTATTTTTTAATGGGGAATGAGGAAGCACAAAAAGCTATTTCAGATAGAAAATCTCTCTTTCCCTGTTTTACCGCTCACTGACAGATTAATAGATGCTTTTGTTTCCGGTCTGCGTAGTTTTTCTACACTGAAAATATGTGTTACTGATATTTTAATATCAGTGGAAATACAATTGGTAAAAGTAGTTATTTCTAATAACAAAATTATGGTAAACAACAATTAAATACACTCCAGCAGGTAAAAATGCACCCTTTGAACACATTAAAGGGGAGAACAAGATCTCATTAATAATGTCCAATTGTAATCAACAACTTCCCCTCAGTGATTAACCCTATCTGAACTTATCAAGATCCTTGTAACTCTAACCAGTGTAGTGGCTACAGGTGTCTCAGAGGACACAATTGAGACCGGACCTACATATGTAGGAGGCCCACCTGGCCGGGCAGTCAGTAGTGTTGTTGCTACGGGGGGGGGGGCTCAATTAAGTCTGTGCCCCATCTGCATCATGTCTGTTCCTCCTCTGTGTTCCAAACCTGCCAAAGAGGATCACAGTGTACAACAATTGTATGAATTTGCCTTTACAAATATGATGGCAGGGCTTCCAAAATGACAGACTTTTCTGTAGAACAACACTGTGGCAGACACCATATCTGTACAGGAAGGCTATGCATATTCTCAAAATTACCCCCCAAAAGTGTATATATTTCTAAAGAAGACAACCCAAGGTATTGATCTAGGCCCATTTTGAAATATTTGATGCCAGTATTTGGCCACCAAATACAATCATATTAAAAAATGCAAACTTTGTGTTTCTCTCTGAAATGATTAAGATACAACTACTGCAGTCATAAGACAAATGGTTGTAAAAGCTTCTCTGTGATCCCCTTTGTTCAGAAATAGCAGACATATATGGCTTTGCCGTTGTTTTTGGCAATTAGAATGCTGCTAATTGCAGCTGCGCACCACACTTCTGAAATTCCCAGCATGGCTTAATCAGGTAGCTTGTAAGGTTTATTTTAGCTTTAGTGTAGAGATTACCTCCCACCCCATGAACCCTACCTAATCTGTCCCAAACAGCTCTCTTGCCTCCCTCACCTCCCACTGGTCACCACTATCTTAAGTACTGGTAGACAGTTTGCCAGTATGCAGTTTAGGGATATTATTATGGTTTTTTTGTTGTTGTTTTTTTAAATTTGTATTTCGGTAGTGAATGGAATCCTCCTCTCCCACTTACCTCCCTGACTCCCCCCACCCCAAACAGCTCTCTAACCCTTCCCCATTTCACTGCTAGCCACCATCTTTGTTGCTAGCAGACTGACTGTCAGTAACAAATTAACTCTTTATTTTTTTATTTATTTGTCTGTAGTGTAGCGGCCTCCTTACTCTTCCCCCTTTAAGCTCCCCTTTTTCTGTAGCATGGGGTCCTCCACCCCAGTCCAGCCGAGTTTGCTCCATAGCATAGTGCCCCATCTCTCCCCAGCTGTAGTGTAGTGAACCTCGCCCCCTTCCTCCGTTAGGCTGAACCACACGCTGCTTCCACTTCAACAATGATTGTTACAGAGAGTGACACAGGCACGTTCAGACAGGTTTTGTTCTTGGGTTTTTTTGCTACTTGTAATGAAACATTTTATATTACAATCTAATGGTGTTTAATGTTCCTTTTTAGCTGTTTTTTTAGTAGAAATGTGATTAACAAAATCATGTGTATAAACATATAATTTTCACCTTTTTGTTTCTTGGTAGAAAACATCTTAAATGTTGTACAACCAAACCAGGGAACTGCAAAAACTAGACTGATTCCGCACAGCCCAATCATACTGAATACAAATGAACGTTACCAATCTTTGACTGTGTCTCCAGCTGTATTACACATTACTGTTGGAGGATACCCAGCGAACACAAATACTAATCATGACTTGCAACAAATACAAAGCCTTCACATCTTATCTCACCAAGCGGTGACCACAGTGGGTAGCCCTATTATCTTTGTTCAGTGTTCCAACAGTTTAACACAAAAGGAAAGTGTTCAGTCCTATCCAAAGGTTTGCAAAGCAGATAAATCATTTATTTGTACAGAATGTGGGAAAAGCTTTGCATATCACTCACATCTCCGAAATCACCAAATAATTCACACAGGGGAGAAGCCTTTTGCTTGTACGGAGTGTGGGAAATGTTTTGCCAAAAAAGGTGCTCTCAAAAGTCATAAAATAGTTCACACAGGGGAGAGACCATTCACTTGTCCAGAATGTGGAAACAAATTTGCACGTATGGGAACTCTCCTAAGACACCAAATGCTTCATAGAGGGGAGAAGCCTTTCAAATGTACAGAATGTGAAAAATGTTTTATAGAAAAGGGTCATCTTATACATCATGAGAGGAGCCACACAGGGGAGCAACCATTCACATGTACAGAATGCGGAAAAAGATTTAAGCACAAACCAAGTCTCCAAAAACACCTATTGGGTCATACAGGGGTGAAGCCTTTTGTATGTAATGAATGTGGAAGAAGTTTTACAGATAAATCAAGCTTGAAAAAACACAAAAAGATTCACACCTCAGATAAGCCATACAGATGTACTAAGTGTGGGAAAAATTTCATACAAAAGAGTTACCTCCGACGTCATGAAAGAATCCACACAGGGGAGAAACCATACACTTGTAAGGATTGTGGTAAATGTTTTGCATGGGGGTCCGTTCTCCAAAGCCACAAAACAATTCACACTGGGATAAAACCCTTGCCATGTACAGAATGTGGGAAAAGGTTTACACTCAAGTCAGTCCTTGTAAGCCACCAAAAGATTCACACAGGAATAAAGCCTTTCACATGTACAAATTGTGGGAAATCCTTCATAGACAAGAAGAGTTTAATTTCCCATGAAAGGATCCACACAGGTGAGAGACCATTCATTTGTACAGAATGTGGAAAATGTTTCACAGACATGAAAGGTCTCCGTACTCATAAAAGGGTCCACAAAACTGAAAGGCCATTTGCTTGTTCAGAATGTGGAAAACGTTTTAGAGAGAGGACAATTCTCCGAGATCACAAAAGGGTTCATACAGGAGAGAAACCATACACATGTACAGATTGTAGAAAAAGTTTTGCAAAGATGTCAAGTCTACTTGTACACCAAATGATCCATACAGGAGAGAAACCATTTATGTGTACAGAATGTGGGAAATGTTTTACTTATAAGAGGTGTCTCATATCTCATGAAAGGATCCACACAGGGGAGAAACCATTCCCTTGTACAGAATGTGGAAAATGTTTTGCAGAAAAATCAACGCTTCGGAATCACCAGAGGATTCATACAG